>NW_018128168.1:440990-442374 GCF_001952655.1 Monopterus albus
AGGGTCAAGTGGGCAGATAGACTGACAATGAAACGCAGCATTAGGCTGCTACGACGCAGAATATGTTGTCACGGGTGAGTCATCACGCTGTGACAAGAAGTTCAGGTATACATTCAAAAGTTTGTTTTTCAAAGAGCTGCAATCTCTAAAGATCAGACAGGAGTGACAGTCTGCATTTAAAGACGACCTCTCCCGCCGCCGTGAGCAGACAGGGGATGTATGATATCGCAATCGGCCTTGATAACAAGCTTTGCAATCATTCACTTTCATCTCACTGTACACATCACTGGTTGAGATAAAAGATGTGGAGAACTGCTCCAATTACCATGGATGACTTTGTATTCACCTTTGGCTCTTAACTTTCTGTACAAGCTCCGACTGCGAGTGTGTGTGTGTGTGTGTGTGTGTGTGTGTGTGTGTGTGTGTGTTGCGGGGCGAGTTTGACATATGATGAAGGTATATAGCCCTCGTCTCCATTGGCTCTAAGAACTCTCATCCATCCATCTCCTTTATCCTCCTCCATTATACTTAACAGCTCTCCCTCCGTAATGGAAATGGTGCCCTCGCTGTTGCCTGCACACAAACATGCACAAGTTAGTGAGGTATAACAGGATAAAAGCAGATCTTTTTATGAACAAGTTGAACGTGAATATTAATATGTACCTTCAAAGGTGTAGAGAGCCGTGCAATGGCCAACGGGACTGTCTATGTCGTCAAACTCATTGTCAAGGTCCGTGTAGATGTCCTCAGACCGGTCATTTGCTACAACACTGAAAATGCACATTTAAAATTAAGATATGCAGTTTGAAATTTTGGGAAACATGCTTGTTGCTGAGAGTTAGATGAGATGATTAATCTTGTGTCTGTACAGTAAACATGAAGCTACAAATTAACAATGTATGCCTTTATATAATGTATGCCGACTGTGAGGAGTGACTGTTTTGAGTCACAGGTGTTTTGTTGAAAACATTACAGTGACAACAAGACACCGCTCCTCCTGGTGGGAGACGTGGATGTATTAAAGGAGATCTGCTCATCTAACTCTCTGCGAGAAAGCGACATATCAAATGTGAAACTATTCATTTGAAGACAGGCCTTACACATATTGTTTATTATTGTTGATGGTGTTTGAAGAGTCTTCTCCTCCCACTGCTTCTGACAGCCACGTCTGTAATGACCCACAGATAGTTTTAAAAAAACAAAACAAATACTTTACTACCATTTATCATTAACAAAGCTGTTTTGTGTGTGTGTGGCCTTGCTTTACAATACTTGCGCAGCCCAAAATCCATGAGTTACTATGTTTGTTGGGACCGGAGGCTGGTCCCCACAACATAGTTTGTCAAATCTTATTAAAATAATGGGGTATAAGGGTTAAGTATTA
>NW_018128168.1:443599-444167 GCF_001952655.1 Monopterus albus
AAGAACTCTGAAAATAACTGCAAGTATTACACGGATGAGCAGTTTAACAGCAATGTCAAGACTGAAAACAAATTATCACTAATTCACTTTAATAGCAGAAGTTTATACGCAAACTTTCAGAGTATAAAACATTATCTTAGTAGTCTAAAACATTCTTTTAATATAATTGCTATTACGGAAACTTGGATTAATAATGTAAGGGGAATGGATTTTGACCTTGAGGGCTATGACTTAGTATGCACAAACAGAGAGAATAAGATGGGAGGTGGTGTGGCCTTGTACATAGATAAGAACGTTTGTTATAAGAAAGTAGACAAAATAGACAAAATTTTGCAGGAGAAAATAGTTCCTGCAAAATTGGGGGAGCTAATATAGAACGAGTATATGAAATTGAATTTCTAGATGTCATAGTTGATGACAAATTCTCCTGGAAATCTCATATCAGATATATTCAGAACAAAATAGCAAAAAAATATATCGATATTGGCAAGGGTTAGATATATTTTGGACGGGAAAGCACTACGCATTTTGTATTCTTCATTGATTTTACCATATTTAGAGTATGGCG
>NW_018128168.1:444661-462827 GCF_001952655.1 Monopterus albus
AGGCGGCGGCCGCTCTGGCAGCAGCCATGCCAGGGGCTGGAGGGGCCAAATCTGAAGCCAGAGGCAACGGCCCTCTGCCTGGAGGAGGAGGGCTCATGGAGGAGATGAGTGCCCTGTTAGCAAGGAGGTAGCGACACATCATATATTACTCTTCGATTCAGTACGTCTCAAAATAGGCACTTGAGTCATATGAATGAATTTCAGATCTTGTTTCATATACTACAGAAAAGTGAAACTTGACACAGTTGCCATACAGTAGATTTAGCAAACCCCAATGTTGGTCGCAATGGATTTTGTTGTGCCACCTGAAGAATAAGTTCATGTACTCATCACTCTCACTATTCCTCAGTATTATGAGATGATATGTAGTAAAATCGTAATTTAAATGCACTTTGTTGCTGACAGAGAAGTATCACTGTAAGATCTAGAGAAATCTAAGGAATTTAGGTTTTAAAAATGTGGAGTTCAGGAGGAATTGTGTGGTCTGTGCTTTATGATATTAACATTAAACATGATGATATGTTTTTAAAAATAGCAACTGTTTTTCAGAAATAATTCTGGACTCTGTCTTACAGGAGAAGAATTGCAGAGAAGGGCTCATCACCTGAACCTGACCAGAGATCAGTAAGTACCATTAGATCCTTCTTGTAAGATGATGTCATGGGGTAGGACTGGATAAGTCTGATTTCTTCCTACTCCATTCAAGCATGTACTAGGTATAAGCAAATTGATATTGGATTAGCATTTGTTGGATATGTGTAAAATTATGTGTGTTGACATATCAACTGTCTTTACATGCTTGAAAGAATAAATCAAATCAAATCAAGTAGAAGTTCTGGTTAAAGTTAGGGTAAGTGTCCTGGAAATGAATGCAAGTCTACGTAGGGACCCCATAAGTGACAAAAACAAGGATATGTATGTGTGTGTGTGTGTGTGTGTGTGTGTGTGTGTGTGTGTGTGTGTGTGCAGTAAACCTCATATTTGGCGAGGTCTGCCCTCAGGCGCCCTATGTTCTGGGCTGTTTCTGTGATCTGAGGTTCCAGACTGGATGGGTCTCCCATCTGTGGATTCTTCTCGTACACACCCTTCATCTTCTGCAGTGCGCCACTGAGGTCAAGCAGAGGGGGAAATGTTATTGTGTTGGAAATGTGAGCACTGATTAAAGAAGTTATTCTCCTGTGCAGAACTGCTGATCAGGACAGGGGGGGTGGGCATATGTGTTTACAAGTTAGGAGGAGTTGCTGAAGGGACATGTTGTACTAGTGTACACGGCATCAGTGCTGCTGGGGGCTGGCGGTGGCTGGTAAGATATGGTGTTGCAATTCATATCAAAGATGTTGGATGAGTGCGAGGTCAGGGGTCTGTTCAGGTCAGTCAGGGTTTTCCCACATTAAACTGGGAAATGTTATGGGCCTGGCTTCATGCACAGGAGCACTGTAAAGCTCAAACAGGAAAAAACATCAATTATGGGGCCGATTCCAAAACATAAACAGCCCCACACCGGAAGTACACAGAAGTATGTAGATACCTCTAACTACATAATAGACATATAATAATTCTGTTCGGTGAACCTTTTGACATCACTGATTGCTTGAATTCGTTACATTTAAAGCCATCAAGGACATCAAAATAAATCTAAAAGTGTTTGTTTTTTTTATTGTGGTAACGCATCATAAATAGCCCTGAAACTTTCCTACAAATGTAGGAATACTTGGGGGAATTGCACAAACATGCTAATGCTTGATAAGACTGATGAGGATACGTTTTTGCAGATATTTGGACAGATAAAAACTCTGACATGATGATGGCGTTAGTTTGTTGGTAACTCAGTGGGTATCCACCAGTGGAAGTATTAAAGGGCAGCCCCAACAGCCCCAGAACCACTGTATCTAAATCAGGGAAAGTGAGGAATAACACCATGTTAATCCATTTTAATCTGCCCTGAACAACCTCTGATGATCACAGTGAAAATTCGGAGTCTTAAGTGAGATTTTTCAGGGACAGTAATGATATTGTTAGATATGCTGTCACCCTTGGTCCTGTGCCTTCAGCAGCTCTTTGGTGTTTTCATCAATCTTCGCCTGCAGCTTCTTCTTCCTCTGCTCTGGAGGAAGGTGAGAGAAGTCCTCTGCAACAGGCAACTACACACAAACACACAGAGACGCACAGGTTAAGTGTCTTACAACAGCTCGCCACCAGGTGTCACTGCTTCCTGTCTCTTGCTCTCTCTCTCTCAGTGCTAATTGAGCTTGTTAGTCAAATAAATCTAAAAATAGTCACATAATTATCCTGTGTCAAGAAAACAAACCCAGATCAAATTAGTGAAGGGACTACAGAGAAAACACACACACAGCTCCAGAATGAGGAAGAAGCATGACTGCTAACATCCTGTGACACCGTTTAATTATCCAAGGACAAATTTCAGCTGAGTGTTTTGGACTGGTGCATACTGTGTGAATAACAAAGACCCAAGCTCCTGTGATGCCATAGCAACGTATATCTAGCTAAGTGCAGGAATTCAACTTAGATACAATAAATTAAAGGCCAATATTAAGGGAAATTTACAAACAAGATTTAAGATAGTCTTAAAATTAAACATTTATTTCATAGGTTTTTCTAACTCTGACCTTTGAACTGCTAAAAAAAAACACTCCATATTTTTTGAAAGCTTAGAAAAAATACAAAAACACAGAAAATCACTTGCCCCCAGACATAAAATCTTGCTTGCGCTGCCGACCTGTGGTGACTACATGGTCTTTTAACACTTTGCAACTAGTACAACAGAGCAGCTGTGATCACAGGTGAGGTCATGTGAAGCCTGGTCACACTGAAATGTTGCAGCAAAATCAGCTGATTTTAGCAGAATCTGTGATTTGTGTTGCATAAAGGATAAGGATAATCACCTTTATTTGGCCAAGTATGTTACACACAAGGAATTTGTTTCCGGTACAGAACCAAGGCAACCATCTGCAGTGCCAACTCAACCCATGGCTCTAACCAGAGATGACTGCTCTACCCACCACACTATCGCCTCCCCTAAGTTTGACTTAGGTGAACTTAACCACTCAAACTTGCAAAACAGGTGTACAACAAATGCAGCACAGAGGACAGACACACTAACAACAAGTATATCTTTACAGAAGCACAACTACAAAGAAAGAACAGCTTATTTACATGAAACGCATCACTGAGATTTTTCCAGAATGATGATGTGAACAACAGCAAGGGGGACGGAGCTGAACCAAAGCTGACCAAGATGGTGGTGTCACTCACCAAACAAGTTTGTGTAAGATCTTTAAGGTGGAATTCCTGGGTTTGACAAAGTGGCTAAACTCCCTCAGACACAGAGATAGAGGGGAGCACTGCAGCTTGGAGAGGGGGAGGGAGACGGCATGGCTGCCAGCTGGGAACAAGAATGGGGGAGAGAAAGCAGGAGGGGAAAACTGGAGAGCGGAGCAAAAAGAAAAGGTGTAGGAACAAGGAGCAGAGGGAGAAAATGATACTGGTGACAAGAGGAAAGAAGAGAGGAGTTACACAGATGCAGGATCTTTTAAATAAGGGGGACAAAAAGTTCAGGAGACAGCAAGTGGGGGCTGTTTTTGGGCAAGTCTGTGCAGCAAACTGGAAGCAGAATTGGCCCCTGAGGGCAACAGGGTGGTGGGCTAAGACATGACTGGAATGTGTGTTGTGTTTCATGTGTGTGTGTTTGCTCTAAAGCATTGTTAGGAGACTGAGTGTCACTCAGCACTTCTACAGTACAGGAGTGAGATGAGAAGTGAGCGGGGTCCTTGCCTCTTTTTTTAGTTCATTTAGTCCTCCAGCCTGCAAAGCTACAGGCTTCTCCATATGACTCATTCTCTTAGATGTGTATTGAGAAACACTGAGTTAATCAGTTATTAAAAGTTAAAGCTACTTTTTCTTATACCAATAAATCCCTTTAAAAGACCATAACTAAAAGGTTTGATCCTATTAAGGAGATGTGAGTCATCAGTGTGACGATTCGCTGTGGCGACCCCTAAACAGGAAAAGCCAAAAGTGACTTTCTTTCTTTGTCTGTGTAGATAATGTGTGGTAAACAATGGTTGAGTTCTCTGTTAGAGCTCCATTGTTGTCATAAATTAAAAACCCATCCAGGAATTACACCTTTGTACTGGGTGACGTGTCCCTGTAGCTGGAGCCATTTCCTCATATGTACTGTACATAATCCTGGTGCTATAGAAAAACTCAATTGCTGCTAAATGTGTAGTAATCCACAGGAGACAATAGTTCCTAACAAATGCACTATTTACTCCTGTGCATGTATTTTTACTAAAAACTACAATGACCAGTTTTTCGGGAATCACTGGAGCTGTGTTTTTAAATGGAACTATATTGTTTGTCCCTTTTTGAAAGATGAACTTCAGTCTAAATATATTTTCTGTATTACTGCTTTTTTTTGGATAAATGCTTTTTTACAGCACATCATGATCTACTAAGTGTAATTATTTCATTTAATTTGTCTCCAGTACAGAACCAAGGCAGCCATCTGTGTCACCAACTCACATGCAAACCCATGGTGGCGCTGTCCATGCAAGGTGCTGCTCTGATCACTGGACGCAGTTAGGGGACGACCTCAGGAGGTAGAGCGGTCGTCTCTACCTCCTGAGCCCCAGCCACCCCTTACAATGATGTAGTTCCCATACTGGGAGTCAAACCCAGGCAGCCAGGAATCGTAACTGCTTTCATGACTTAATTTTAATACTTACAGGAAGATTTGCCTGTAGTGCACCTATACATATTAAAATATAAGAAACATAATGAGTGTTACAATTTAGTTTGAGATATTAAATTTAGAGATAAATTCTATGGATTACAAACGACTGGATTATATTAGCCTGATTAGTTAAGCCACATTTTAAGGACAGGACCCAAACATGACGGAGAGGAAGCTCAGGTTATTGAATGCAGAAGCAGGAGAATCAGAGTCAGTGAACATCTTGTCTGTGACTCCGTGCTTTTCATGCTAAGTCAGAGTGAGGCTGGTCTAATGTACACAGCATGGGAGTTCACCTTTTGCTTCTTGCTGAAAGGCCAGAGCTTTGGGCGCCCTTTAGGTAGGTTGAGGTTGGAGTCATAGGTTGCTGATTTGTTTCCCTGAGAGTAGTCTTCAAATTCCACATCTCCAGGTCGCTCAAAACCAGACTTGTGCTGCTCTATCAAGAGTGCTGAGTCCTGCAGGGTGACATAAACATCAAAGTATAAGTGCTGGTGTACAAATAAGTGTGATAAGGATCAAAATGCAACACAAAACAGCATTATAATGTATGTACATCATTTATTGGAAAAAAAAAATCTATAACACTAAACCTCACTGAAAATCACTCACATGTGGATTAGGCAATGCCTACCTTAAGAATTACCATAGATATGAATCAACACCTCACAGACAGTGTCAACAACAGCAGTTTTTATTATGAGTGTTGTATTGGATTGTGTTAGCAAACTTTGCACAATAAACTCCATTACGTCAGTGTGTGTAATAAAAGTAACTGATTGAGTCATGCACAAAGAAGATAAAATAATTAGTGTAGCCATCTTACACCATGACCTCTGAAATTCAGAGAATTTGACCTTGAACTGTAAGAGGTAGAGCAGCTCAGTTTAGCTTAGTCTAAAGTATGAAGGATAGAGAACCTTAACCTGGCTCTGACCAAAGGTACAGTGCCTTGCGAAAGTATTCGGCCCCCTTGAACTTTGCGACCTTTTGCCACATTTCAGGCTTCAAACATAAAGATATAAAACTGTAATTTTTTGTGAAGAATCAACAACAAGTGGGACACAACCATGAAGTGGAACGAAATTTATTGGATATTTCAAACGTTTTTAACAAATAAAAAACTGAAAAATTGGCCGTGCAAAATTATTCAGCCCCCTTAAGTTAATACTTTGTAGCGCCACCTTTTGCTGCGATTACAGCTGTAAGTCACTTGGGGTATGTCTCTATCAGTTTTGCACATCAAGAGACTGAAATTTTTGCCCATTCCGCCTTGCAAAACAGCTCGAGCTCAGTGAGGTTGGATAGAGAGCGTTTGTGAACAGCAGTTTTCAGTTCTTCCCACAGATTCTCGATTGGATTCAGGTCTGGACTTTGACTTGGCCATTCTAACACCTGGATATGTTTATTTGTGAACCATTCCAATGTAGATTTTGCTTTATGTTTTGGATCAGTGTCTTGTTGGAAGACAAATCTCCGTCCCAGTCTCAGGTCTTTTGCAGACACCATCAGGTTTCCTTCCAGAATGGTCCTGTATTGGGCTCCATCCATCTCCCCATCAATTTTAACCATCTTCCCTGTCCCTGCTGAAGAAAAGCAGGCCCAAACCATGATGATGCCACCACCATGTTTGACAGTGGGGATGGTGTGTTCAGGGTGATGAGCTGTGTTGCTTTTACGCCAAACATAACGTTTTGCATTGTTGCCAAAAAGTTCGATTTTGGTTTCATCTGACCAGAGCACCTTCTTCCACATGTTTGGTGTGTCTCCCAGGTGGCTTGTGGCAAACTTTAAACGACGGACAGGGAAGATGGTTCAAATTGATGGGAAGATGGATGGAGCCAAATACAGGACCATTCTGGAAGGAAACCTGATGGAGTCTGCAAAAGACCTGATACTGGGACGGAGATTTGTCTTCCAACAAGACAATGATCCAAAACATAAAGCAAAATCTACAATGGAATGGTTCAAAACTAAACATATCCAGGTGTTAGAATGGCCAAGTCAAAGTCCAGACCTGAATCCACTCGAGAATCTGTGGAAAGAACTGAAAACTGCTGTTCACAAACGCTCTCTATCCAACCTCACTGAGCTCGAGCTGTTTTGCAAGGAGGAATGGGCAAAATTTAAGTCTCTTGATGTGCAAAACTGATAGAGACATACCCCAAGTGACTTACAGCTGTAATCGCAGCAAAAGGTGGCGCTACAAAGTATTAACTTAAGGGGGCTGAATAATTTTGCACGCCCAATTTTTCAGTTTTTTATTTGTTAAAAAAGTTTGAAATATCCAATAAATTTCGTTCCACTTCATGATTGTGTCCCACTTGTTGTTGATTCTTCACAAAAAAATACAGTTTTATATCTTTATGTTTGAAGCCTGAAATGTGGCAAAAGGTCACAAAGTTCAAGGGGGCCGAATACTTTCGCAAGGCACTGTAACACAGTCAGAGGTTATGTGTGGGACTATTTGTCTTGGTGCCATGATTTCCTAGAGTCTTGACTCGTTGCCAACAACAACGCCCAATCAAGAAATCCTGCACACATCCCACTGTTAAACCACAGCCTTCCATTTTTACACCTGACTCTTCATACAAGTTAATATAGCTCAAGATGTTAAAGGTGAGGCAGCACAGGGGTTAGTACTGTCACCTCACAGCAAGAAGGTTAAGGGTTTGAGCCCAGGCCAACCTGGTGCCTTTCTGTGTGGAGTTTGCATGTTCTCTCCAGGTACTCTGGCTTCCTCCCACAGTCCAAAGACATATACTGTATCTTAATTTCCCCCAGCAGTGAGTGTTCACCTTTATTTGGCCAAGTCTGTTATACACAAGAAATTTGTTTCCGGTACAGAACAGAGGTAGCCATCTGCAGCGCCATCTCACACCGATGGCTCTAACCATCGGGGGCAACTTGGGGGTTCAGTGTCTTGCCCAAGGACACTTCGACATGTGGACTGCAGGCGCTGAGATTCGAACCTCTAACCTTCTGGTTGGGAGATGACTGCTCTACAGCCCCACAGACTGTTGTTAATTGTCAGCCCCATGATAGATTGGAGACCTGTCCAAGGTGTATCTCGCCTCTTGCCCAATGTCAGCTGTGATTGGCTCCAGCCCCCCGCAACCCTCTTCAGGATAAGCGGTACAGATAATGGATAATCCTTTCATGCAATTACCATAAGGGTGCTTAGAGCGGCCAATATGGGCGTTCACAGTCTGGCCGAGTATTTACTATTAGGCTTAATGAATAAAATAGTATCATTACACATCTTAACATGTTTGTATTCAGCCTTCTTGAAAATTACACTGTGGTCAAGTGAGTCGCCATTAGCTTTTTCTTGGTCATGTCAGCCGAACTTGCTGTCCGAGTGCGCAGCTTGTCCTACATTTACAGTAATCGCTGTGAAATGGCTGTGAGGGCTGTTTAACATGAGCCTTGCTAAAGTCTGCAACCTCACTGCTAGACGTCACAAAACCTCACATAATGCACCTTTAATTGATGAGATGTAGAAGTTTATTTTTTTTCCTTTCAAACAGTCAGTTTCACCTGTTTATGATCTATATAATAAGCCAAGATAAAATAAATGACCTGGCTGCTGGTGGTAGCTTCATATTTAAGACCAATCTTCTCACCAAACTCTCATCTAACAAATGCAAATAAAGGCATTTCTCAAAATATGAAAGTATTCCATTAAACACCAGAGCAAAGAGCAGCATCCATCCAAGTTTCATGCCAATCAGAGCAGAGGTGTCTTAGGCATGACCGTGGACAGACAGATGTAGTCAAAATGATCTTAACTGTATACAGACAACATCCATAGACACCTATGTAGTCAAACACTTACCTGTTTCTCATTAATTTTTGCCCCTGTTGCAGAGATGCCCTCTAGACACTTTGAGATGATGGGCAGCACCTTCTTCTCAATGTCAGAAAACTGACAGTAGCCCTCCGCCAGCCGCCGGATCCTCCGCTCATCCAAGTCCTGCAGTTTCTGTTCACCACACAAACATTCAACAACCTCCTTTATTTTCAGATTATCATCACACTGCCTGTGTTTACACAATGTACATTTAAATGTGTATGAACACACTGACACATGAACAGGTAAGTGAGATCAGTTG
Source organism: Monopterus albus (assembly GCF_001952655.1). Taxonomy (NCBI): domain Eukaryota; kingdom Metazoa; phylum Chordata; class Actinopteri; order Synbranchiformes; family Synbranchidae; genus Monopterus; species Monopterus albus. The sequence continues at coordinate 453,530 of NW_018128168.1, forward strand.
TCCTGCTTTGGGAATGTGTGTGTGTGTGTGTGTGTGTCTCTTTCTCACATTGAAGATTTGTGGTATCTCTGTGTAGTAGAAGAAGTTTTGTTCTTTGTTGTATTTCTGGAGCTGTGCTGCGTAGTCGTTCCTGCACTCCTCTGCCGTGTGTAAGCGGGCAAACGCGTGCTGTTTCACCTTGAGAGTGAAAAACAGAAGAGAAAGGGAAGGGAAGATGATGGGACGCATGAAAAGAGAGAAATCAAGAGATGGACAACAAGATACCAAGTGGGAGAAACGTAAAAATAGACACAGGGAGGAAGAGGACAAGAGAGACAAGAGATACCAGGAGGTGGAAACAGCCACAGAGGGAGACAGACAGGAATGTTCAAGGGTTTTGTTTTACTAAAAATTTTTAAAAACCAGATCTGTCACTAGTAACATGTGGCTGTTTACTTTGTCGACATCAGGCTTGGTGGCATTGAGGTCATTCTCTATTTTCTCTGCTTGTTGTGTGGCTTTTTCAGCTTCCGCCCACTCCTTGGCAAAGCGTTTCTTAATCTGCAGACATGAACATGCACATACAAACACACATGCTTTACATAGAACACTAGTAGTATTAAAAATGCAAAAGCCATGGGACTTGCTACAAATGCAAGGAAAGGAAGCTGAAATCCCAAACCTGAGGGGAAAACAGTAACACTTTATTTAACAGTACAGTTTCGTAAATTTATCATATTTGTTTCCAAAATAAAGCTTTACCAGCAAAGCTACCTGCATCATGTCACAACCAGCAACTGAACCAACCTGTCAAATAATCACACGATCCACACTGGACACCAGTAAACAACAATAACAAGTCACTCACACTTTCTAGGTGTTTAAAGCTGCCCTCTAAAGTCTGCTGGGCCTTCCTGGCATCGGCCAGGTGCTGTGGAAGGGAGAGGTGGCGGTAAATGTGCTGCAGTTTAAGATGATGACACATGAATTTGAAATATGCCAAATGCCCCCCCTCCCCTTCCTCCCTTCCTCTCTCACAGTTTTGCGTTCCTGCTTGACATCCTGAAGGAACTTAGTGAGCTCCGCACAAATTTCCGTCATCATGTTTTCAGCGACGAGCTCCCGCTGACCAGTGTAATCGTTCAGCTCGATCAAGATCTCCTGGAATGATGCGTGATTGCTGAACCTGCAGCAGGAAGGGGAGACAATCAGACAATTCATCACAGCTGGAGAGGCCCACAAACCATTTGCTAAACCCTTGAACAGTGATTTTTTCCCATTCAGTAGCTTAAAAACCATAACTAAGAGAGGTGTGTCAAGTTTTTGATTTCTACACATTTCTATAGCCTTTCCCAAACCAAAAACACAGGAGGAAAAGTATGAAAATGGATGAAACTGTATGTATCTCCTCTAACTTAAGCAGCAAACATTAGCATAACTCACTTCAAATAAGCTAGCGCTATTTCTGGGGCAGCTATATATTATAGTTAGGTTATGTCAGAAAAATAGGCCTAGTTGTTCAGAACTGAAACATCCATCTTATAAGAGCCAAGCTGCTACTAAAATAGGGTTTAAAGTAGAGAGAGCACCTTTGGCCTGCTCTTCTTTTGTTCTGGCATATTTTCTATGCCAGTAACTCCAGTCAGACTTCGGTTATATACTGTCACATTTACCAAGCTTAGTTACTCCAACCCCAAATCATTTTCTCTTGTACAGTTCAACTAGTTAAAAACATTAATGTGCAAATCAAACATCTGAATTGCTATGCTATTGTGCTAGGGCTGAATAGCTCCTGCCTGAAATGCACAAATAAGGCTACTCTTCCTTCCATTTGTACTTTTGTGTATGGAAAACAGGAGTGAGTGATATTTTATTGTTCTCTCACTTGGAGTCTTGGTCTTCCTTGCTCCCTCGCCTGGCATATTTCTTTGTTAGATTCCTGTTAGAATGGAAAAGCACTCTGACTGTTACACACACATCAAGCCACAGTGACATTTATGATGCAGATTTGTGTAAATAAAAATGAACTTTTAGAAAGAAACAGCTGGGCACACCTGAGCTGCTTTGTATAGCTCTGTTCTATCTCCGACCGTTCCTTCACAAACTTTACGTAGCGCTCCACCAGGTCGATGCCGGACTGCGTGTGCTTGTCGATGACATCATACTGATCCTGGGAGAGGGACAGCACAGAGCAACACGTTTACAACACAATGCAAACACAGCAGGCACCTGATGAGGTGCACTTGGAGGTTGGCATGTCGCAGCAAACATGCAACGCAGCTGACACAGTGCAGCGCAGGTGTTTGGACAGTGACACTTTTTTTTATTTTTTTTATTTTGTTGGCTCTGTACTCCAGCATTTTGTACTGGAAATAAAACAAATGACTGTGAGGTTGCTGTTGAGGGTGGTAGCAGCAGTGTAGGACAGGAAGCTGCTTTTGTGCACAGTACAAATTTCAGACAGTGCAATAGAACAATGACCCTGAACATACACACAATGAGGAGTCTCTTTCAAACAGGCCAAGTAAGTCATATGACCTCAGGCTAAGTCATCATGTATTTCATTTATTACCAACCAGAGTGAAAGCAAAACGCCCCGTGAAATGAATGAGAAGTAAGTGCGGCTGCAGTACGTGCACGGCAGAACGCATCAAGTGTCTGGGATAAATGCAACAGGTATTTTCCACACTGACCTTTTATAGATGGTAACTCAAACAATAAAATCAAGACAACTGGCAAATGAATCAATAAGCAAATAATTGTTAGTTGTAGCTCCAATTCAGACACAGACTATAAAGTGACTTTATTTGATTAGTCACATTTTTTTGTTCACTGAAATTGGACAACTACACAAAGGGTAACAGTTTCTACTTTGTTTTTTTAAATAACAGCTTTAAGAGAAAAAAGAAAAAGATCCTTTTATGGGTTTTACTGGACTATAGTCTTGTTGTTTACCTCCCTGGTTTTGTGTAAGGTCCATCTCACTATTTGTCCTCTCCAGACTAAATTCACAAAGACAGATGGACGGTCTCTGCTTCCAACGTATCTGATCTTTTTATACTACTGTGTAGTGAATGACAGAGAATAAACCACTGAGATAAACAGTAGATGGGTGCTTTGAGAAAACAAACCTAAATCTGATTATTGATCTGTATTAATCTGCTGATTCTTTTCTTGATGAATCATTTGGTCTATATAACCTCATACATTTTAACAATTAAAAGTGAATTTAATTATCAATTACTCTACCAATTCATGTTCTCAGTTAATAGTGAAAGAGTGAAAAATGCCACGGAACAAAAAAATATTAAGTTTACTGACATAGAAGAGAAAGATAATGAGGTTGTGTACAGACACACAGCTGGAACCACAAAATTTAGCAATTCATCTTAAAATAAATGTAATGATTATTCTCTTATTAAAATTGGAGCTGATTAACTTTCTGTCATTGGACTTATTAAATTTCCTGCTTTGCATCATATTTCATAAGGCTGTGGATCTGCAACTTATTAGAAGTCCAATAATAAACCAACACACACAGAATATGGTCCTTTCTCTCAGTCTGTGACAGATACAACTGAGATGCAGCCTGAAAACGAGACTGAAAATGAACACCACACTCTCCGGTCAACATTCCTTTCTTTTTACTCACAAACACCAACATGCACACACACACACTCTTAGACCCGTTCGACAGGTCACATTTGTCTTCTCTGTTCCCACTTGCTTGTATCTTGACATACAGTAAAGTGCTGGCTGAAGACGGATGTGAACCCAAATCTCAACACAGACACATCAGAAGACAAACTAATAGAGTGGTGCTGGTGCCGTGTCTCTTGTGAAATATAAACAAAGACTCCACCTTTTAGTTGTTTGTGTGGGCGCATATGTTGAGGCTGCAAAGTCTTATGGAGCCAGAGACACAGACGGCGAATCCTCAGAGGAGGGACGCTATATGGAGATCATACAGTAACACAGTTAACAGTGTCCTAGATAAGAGGAGGCAGGGAAGAAAGGAGGTGCAGGATCAGAAAACACAAGAAGACAATGAAGTGAAATGAACGATTTGCTTGATGAAACCTGCACCAGAAAGGAGAGCGGCTGGGGAAGTTGGACAGCTGTGAAACAAACTGCAAACACTGATCTGGATGAAGACTTTGTGAAGAATCTTTTAGATATATGCCTGTATGCTTTTCCCCACTTGAGCTGCTTCAACCAACTGCTTTACTTTAACACATTTACATGTTTGTGTGAGAGGAGGAAACAGCGATAGAGAAACACACAGGGTTCAGGAATGAGATAATCATTAGCTCAGTCTGAACCGCCGCCCTGCGACTGACAGTCCCAGGGGCCTTTTCAAACCCTGGAACCAGTTGGACTTGTCCCACCCCTTGCTGACAAAACACAGCAATGTTTCCTGGTTCAGACTGATCTGAGGTCAGAGTCTCGCTTATCACTCACACTGTACTTTCAAGCTGCCAAACAACAGGATTGGCTACACCAGTTAACTTTTAGATACTTTGCCCAGTAGTAGCCTAGTTCACTAATCGGACAGTTGTCAAGATACAGAAAATAATGGCAGAGAAAGAAGGATAAGTCCAATAAGTAAGTCCTGGCGATGTAGTTGTGTGGAATACTGTGGCTGCTCCCACCTGCATTATTTTAAATGTAAAGACAAGGGCAGTGCCGTGCACAGGGCAGACGGCTACTGCTCTTGAAAATGTGTATCGTTTTGATACGATTCAAATGCTCCAACTTGCTGTTATGGCCACAGAAACTACAGCAAGGGAAATAAGAAAGGAGCTGATTGAATTCCCTTAATCATAGTTTACACCTCTTCAGCAAGCAGATGACAGAGGGAACAATGAGGAGAAACATTAGCTTCACAACCTGGACTGGGCCACATATTAGAATCCTATAGTAGTGAGCAAAACGTCATTTGGTCTATTAGCTATATGATGTTTACAATAAGTGAACAGGAGCCTGAGATGTGTGGTATATGCAGGAGAGGCAGAGGTAACAAGGAATGGCAGCAGCAATCACACACTCGTGCCACTGATTTTACATGTGTAACCAGGCAACAGCCGTGGCGTAAAACAATTGGTGAAAGCACCTTTAAGGTGAGAACAGAGAAGCATTGTTCCTTCAGCAGATGGATGTGAAAACAAGCTCCTAGGGTCAAACATCCTTCTGCACAGTGAACATCAATGGCTGCTGGGGTGTGTAAAGTCAAAATTAAGTTTCACCTAAAAATGATTTTGATCCGATTCATTTTCACAATTAATCAGTTAAACATACAGTATAGTCAACAAAATGTCCGAAGAGAGTTGAAAGGCCAAACTTGCATCTTCATTTTGCTTGTTTTGTTGAATTAATGGCTCTAAACTCACCGTTAACTGTCATCCAAGACAAAGAAGAGCCACACACAAAGAAGAGCTTGTTTGGCAGAAAACATCTCATACAGTATGTAATATGCTGTAATACTGTGGGTGTTGTGTGTTTTTTCTGAATGTCATCTTCCACACTGCACTGACTGTGATCAGCTAGAGCTGAAATGATTCATCTAGTAACAATCAGTTGACTGACATTAAATGAATCACTTGGCTCATCAAGCAAGATGCCAAACATTCTCCAGTTCCACCTTGTTAAATAGGAGGATTTCCTGCTTTGTGTCTCTTCGGGTTTTGAGCTGATTCATTATGATATTTAGAAAACTGTGATGCACATTTTTGTTACTTTTAGGAGCCTGGCGATTTTCTAGTGGCAGCCCTGGTGCTGGTGTGTGAGTGCAGCTGTGATTCACAACAGTTCAGGTGCAATGACAAAGTACTTTCACAAACGAACCTTGGTCTGCGCACAGCCGAGCAAATACCTGAACACTTCCTGAGAAGTGCTGTCTCCAAACAAAGATCTGGCTGCAGCATGCATGAAGGATCAGTGAAAAACAAAAAGGTGGCGGCGCACCTTTAGCCAACAGTGTGTAACAAAGAACGTCTCTCTTTTCCCCTCTGCTAGTGGTAAGGTATGCAGCAGGAGTCGCCAAGTCCTCTGGCTGCATGGTTTAGAGACCGACTCCTGCTGCTGCACAAAAGATTACTTGACCCGGACCTGGCGTGGAAACGTGAGTCACACGGTGTAGACGAACACAACAGCGGCAGGATGTTGAAGGTTCAACGACTTATTCCACAGGGCTCCGCTTTTTCTGAATCAGCTGTCAACTTACCCAAAGATCTGTTCCCCAGTCCATGTCTGCAGAAGCTGGAGGTGCCTGAAGAGAAGGATAAATCCTCTGTGTGTGACTTCCAGCAAAGGAAGAAGAGATCAGGTGGTGGAGACAAAACAAACAAACAAACAAACAAACAAAAAAACCTTAGTCGTTTCAAAGATTTCACAAAACTGCGAGTCTCGAAAGCAGAGATGGCGGAGGAAGTTTACGCCTTCTCCTTGGCACGGACACTGCGCTCCCGGGCTTTATCATAACAAAGCAGCTTGAGTTTGTGTTCGTCATAAACGCGCATGGAAGCCGGCACCTCTAAATAAGAAGCTTACCCATGAATACAAGTCAGCTATAACATCGCACTAAAAGAAACCATCAAAGTCCTGCAGCACTTGTAAATTAACATAATTAGTCGTGGCAGTGTGGGTCTGTGTGATGGTGGAAAGTAACTAAGTACATTTACTCACCTTCTGTACTTAGGTGTCCTGTCTGTACTGTACTTGGGTATTTTCATTTGCTGCTACTTCATACTTCGAATTAACTACATTTTAGAGCCAAACGTTGTACTGTTTACTCCTCCGCATTTGTTTGATCACTTCAGTTACATTTCAAAATCAGATGAATAAAATAAAATACAGTACAATCACAAAACTTTATGGATCCTTGGTGGGATATCTATAAGCTAACCAGCCATAAATCAAATTCTAAGTATATAAGGCAGTTAACCTTAGCTCCATCTTAACCAGCTGCAACATTAATGTGATAATGCATCAATAATTATGATCCAATAAAGTGATGTATATTAATATGAAATGTCATTCTGTGTAATGGTAAATTCTACATTTTGAATGACTATTACTTGAAACTGTGTTTTTACTCTGTGGTATTGCTTTCAATTTCAGGAACAGTTTCAAATGCTTAACTATTAGGAATCCTGTAGGAATAACTTCCACTAGAGAGGGTTCCTCTTCATTTAGCACCACAGCGCTTTATGTTGTGATTTTTATGTGCACTGTCGGATCATGTACCTGTTGTGCCCACACATAAAGTCTAATGAGGTTCCTCAGCACAAGGGTGACACCTTGTGTTTAGTTAATATGCAGCCTGCCCTGTGATTAACCTGTAGACCTGAGAAAGGCTTGGGTCAGACTTTTTTACATGTTTAATGTCCCACAGAGCCTGTGATTGTCCAGCTGTCTCCTATAGTACATGACGGAGGAGAAGAAGAAAACATATCCAGCTCCATAGCAACTATTTTCTGACCCAAGAACATTTTTGATGTTGTAGCATGAAAAACCAACCATCTGTAGAATTATGTCACAGAACATTTTGGTTGTGGTTTTTAAACACATTCACTACAGTACTACACCTGCTATGTTAGACTGTTTTGGTATAGGTTTTAGTGTCATTCCATTTAGTTAATCCAAGACACCATTGTGTATCAAATGGATAGTATGGATGGTATGTCAAATACACATTTGAATACAACCAAAGGGAAAAACCCAGTTACAGTATATAGCCATAGCATTATAGTACATGTACTCCATAATTTCAGGTACCATGTGTTTATATGGAAAACTATACATATATAAATCCTGCACTGATAGAGTAAGAAAAGAAGTGCTACAAGCCTGAAGTTTGTCCTAAATGTTTTGTTTCTTAATCTCCTGTGGGCTTTCTTCAGCTGGCTAACTTGAATGTTTCATATGCTAATTGTAAATTTGGCCTTTTAATTTTTCTAAAAAAATCTATTTTTGAACTGAAAGGCTCTGACTCTTCTTCTAGCACCGCCATCTACGTATGTCATCGACTGCACCAGGAATATTCATGACTCCTAGACTGTAAATCCCGAGTAACTACTGACCTTCTAACTTTTCCTCTAGCGCCACCATGAGGTTGATATGATTGAAATCAACTGCTGGATTGATTGCCATAGACTTTAATAGAGGCATACATGGTAAAAACACTGGTGATCGCTGAACATTTACTCAAACACCATCAGGCCAAAATTTTAGCAAAACAACTGCAAACTGCTAACATTCCCATCAGCCACAGCAGTGCTTTGCCAACACGCAACTACACCAGTGAACATGGTCATTATTATGCCTGTGATAAACAACAACATTTTAGCATTGTGCTTGCTGATGTTTGCATTTATTAAACCTCAGCAAGCTATTTTGAATATAGTGCATGTTACATCCTTACCTAAAGGTTACCTGGGTGCAACATAAAAGTGACTTTCCCAGCAGCCAAGACGAACAGTGATGACAGATTTAAACCCTCTAAAATGCACTTTATCTAAGATTATTACCCTTTATTTAAAAAGGAAATAACTTGCCCCACTGAGACCAATGCACTGTTTTACAAAGGGGTCCTGGTAATAGATAAATAAAGGATCAATTGCACAAAAAAAAATGAGCCAATAACTTCAGGGTGGGTCTAGCAAAATAACAAACAAAACCAACTAGATGATTCTTGCTGCTCTTATCTTTCTGAAAGCAAACAAAAAGCTACAGGCTGACCTGAGTTCTTAGCCCAAACTGGAATTATTGCTCTTCAGTTGTCAGCCTCCACCAACCAGTCAAAATCATAGAAATGGGACAGATGTGATGTCGTTGTGACCTTGACCTTTGAACTTTCACCACCAAACTCTAATCCCTTCATCTTTGCGTTCAAGTGGATTTTTGTACCTAATTTGATCTAATTCCCACATGGCGTTCTTGAGATATCACCTTCAGGAGAACGAGCTGGACGGATGGTTCACCTGAAAACATAATGCCTCCTGTCATAGCTGTCGCCGGTGTGGAAACAGGAGAAAAGATGTTAAAACAAAAAGGCTAACACCACCCCTATGGCCAAGGTTAGCGTGCTGGCTGACAGGTTTGGTAGCTGTGAAGAGGAGAGCCATTCAAGGCTGAGAGGAGCCGGCCTCTCAGCGTCTGAGTCCTGAGCAGCGACCAATCAGCACCTGGAGAAAAACACACTCCAATCTGCACTTAAACTTCTCCACCTGTAGCCTGATTGAAACGTCACACACAAAGAGACATTCACAGCACACACACATGCACAGGAGAAGCACAAAGTGCTATAAAGCGTAACCTA
>NW_018128168.1:471041-471642 GCF_001952655.1 Monopterus albus
TTCACTATACAATAAACTTTTTGTTGTTGTACAGTAACTACCGGTACATGTCCTGGATGCTGTGTTCTCCTTTTTTTGATGCAGTGTCTAATGACTGAGCTGCAGTGTGTATATGATTGACTCATTTGTGTATGATCTGAAAGCACTGTTTGATTTTGAGTGCTGGTGAAATGGTTTTGAAGCAATTGCTCGATTTTGCCAGATGGTTTCAAGAAACGTGTTTTAGCAATTCAGAAAAACTATTTATATTTAAGGTTTTGAGAAAATGAGTGGTGGTTTCAAGAAACGTGTTTTAGCAATTCAGAAAAACTGTAAACACCATGTTTGCAGTCTGTTTGTGTCCTATTGTCCCACAAAGGGGACATCCCCGGCTTTCTAGTGAAGTCACACAAATTGGTGTGTAGCCAGCAGATCATATAGTCTGTCTTTTTAAAATGGCAGCAACTACAGCATGCACCTTTCATGGCAGCAATGGGGTAAATGATCAGATTTATAAAAGTTTTGTGCATTTTTTTCATAATGATGTTTTTTATTTATTAAGGTCTTAATTATATTATATAAAAGTTTTAGAACTCTATGTCTGTTTTAAGCTTTTCCAAAT
>NW_018128168.1:472681-496778 GCF_001952655.1 Monopterus albus
CTGCAGACCCCACCCACCCAGGCAACAGTCTGTTTGTGCCTCTTCCCTCCAGGAAAAGGTACAGGAATATAAAGACTAAAACAAACAAACTGAGACACAGCTTCTTATCCAGAGCTGTGTCTCAGTTTGTGCCCCCCCAAACCCCTAGTCACACACACAACCTCCCCCTATGGACAGACACAGAGCACTGGACCTCACACCTCTTCCTAAACACTGAGATTTGCACTGAGTTGCACCTTATAATGTTACTACACTCTTGCTGCTAACACGCTGCTGACCTGATTAGGTCCCATACATCCCTTTTTATTTGTTCATATTTTTATATTGACTTATACAATTGTGTGTTATGTAAATAATACGTCTGTCTTTAAGCCGAGAGCTGCCAGAAAAAATTTTTGTTGTGCTATGCATAATGACAATAAAGATTCTTGACTTGACTTGACTTGACTTAAAGTTGCCGAGGTGGTTAAGGAACTCTTCTGTGGCAAGGCTCTGGGGATGGATGAGGTCTGCCTCGAGTTTCTCAAGTCTGTGGATGTTGTGGGGCTGTCTTGGCTGTCACAGAACACTGTGGTGACAACAAAAACATGAACAAAGATATGAATAAAAAAACAAAAAGTTGAGAGCCCTGAGCTGCTGCATGCATACACGTCATGTTGCCATGGACAGAATTTCTAGGCACAGCCAGAGAACGGAGGGTGTCTGTCTTGGTGGCTGCAGAATTTCATCTCTTGCGGATGATGTAGTTCTTTTGGCTTCATCAGTTCAAGATCTACAGCGAACACTGTGGTGACAACAAAAACATGAACAAAGATATGAATAAAAAAACGAAAAGTTGAGAGCCCTGAGCTGCTACATGCATACACGTCATGTTGCCATGGACAGAATTTCTAGGCGCAGCCAGAGAATGGAGGGTGTCTGTCTTGGTGGCTGCAGAATTTCATCTCTTGCGGATGATGTAGTTCTTTTGGCTTCATCAGTTCAAGATCTACAGCGTGCACTGGAGGGGTTTGCAGCCGAGTGTGAAGCGGTGGGAATGAGAATTAGCACCTCCAAATCCGAGACCATGGTTCTCAACTGGAAAAAGGTGGATTGCCCTCTCCAGGTTGGGGGTGAGTTGCTCCCTCAAGTGGAAGAGTTTAAGTATCTCAGGGTCTTGTTCATGAGTGAGGGAAAAATGGAGCGGCAGGTTGACACACAGATCAGTGTGGCGTCCACAGTAATGTGTTCTCTGTACCGGTCCGTTGAAAGAATGAGATGGCGGATACAAGCGGCAGAAATGAGTTTCCTCCGGAGAGTGGCTGGGCCCACCCTTAGTGATAGGGTGAAGAGCTCAGTCACCCGTGAGGAGCTCGGAGTAGAGCCGCTGCTCCTCCACGTTGAGTGGAACCAGTTGGGGTGGCTTGGGCACCTGTTTAGGAGGCCCCCTGGATGCCTCCCTGGGAAGGTATTCTGGGCATGTCCCTCTGGGAGAAGGCCTTGGGGCAGACCCAGGACATGCTGGCGAGACTATGTCTCCCGGCTGGCCTGGGATCACCTTGGGGTACCTCCTGAGGAGCTAGAGGAGGTGTGTGGGGAGAGGGAAGTCTGGGGGGCTCTGCTCGGACTACTGCCCCCACGACCCGGTCTCAGATAAAGCAGACGAAGATGGATGGATGGATAATAATAATAATAATAGTTGTTTTAAGGGTTTATTAGTATTGTACTTAACAAAAGCAGTGAACACAGAGCACTTGACAAGATATAGTTCACCTACAATATTCTTAGTGACTATATTTTTGAAATGATACATGCATTAAAAAAAATGACTTTTACACATATTAGCGCTATTGAAATTCAGGAAGAGCACATGTGCTGGAGATGATGCTGCTCCATACCCCAGGAGTGTGAAGTACTACCATAATCTGATTAATGTCTAGCTAATCAGGCAGTGCACATGAACACTTGGAGACTGATCTGATTTTCATGGCAGCAGTCTTGAGAGAGTTCGAGCCCTTCCATGCTTGCCAAATAACATGGGAGTTTTCAAATGCGATGGCACCATGAGGTGCATACATGCCGTTGAGGTTAACGTAATGGCAATTGCTATACCAGAATCCAACAGTCTTGAGGGAGTAGTTCCAGCCCTTCCATGCATACCAAATAACATGGGAGTTTTCAAATGCGATGGCACCATGAGGTGCATACATGCCGTTGAGGTTAACGTAATGGCAATTGCTATACCAGAATCCACCAAGATAACTGTGAGCGCAGTTTTTTCCCCATATGTCCTGGTCTTTGTCAAAGGTGGTGAACTTCATGGAGTTGTGAGCTGTCAAAGAGTCCCCTAGGAAGACAATGTTAGGAGACTTGTTTATATTTGCTGATCACACAGGGCTTTGACTGTGCTACAACTATGCCATGGTAAATTAATGGACCATAGGAGTGGAACTGCATATTTAGGCCAAACCACTACTATCTGTTTACACCTTCCATTAGGTGCAGTCGTCATCTCCCAAATCATGCAAATAACTTGTGCAATATTTTACAGGATTGAATTAACACAGCCAACTTAAAATTCAGTGCTCAGGATACTAGAGCACACATTTACATTTACAACTCTGTCATGGTAATAAGAATTTTGGTGGTGAAGGTACTAATTTCCAAGGTGAAACTCTACCTATGAAGGTTTTGATGAGACAGACTAATCCATGAAATACTGTTTTTCTGACCAAAGCAAGCTTGTTAGGAGGAATGAACGTCATCATCTTTATTGTTCACTTACATGAGTGCTCACATGAAGGTTCATCCACTGCACCACTGCTTATGTTCCTCATCATGAAGTTCACCCTATAACATTTTCTTGTCAAAGCATTGCTACTTTGAAAAATCACTTCTTTCGAACTACTTTTTGTCTGCTAATTAGAATCTGCAAGGTGATTTTGGTGGTACTAAAATGAGCCAAAAATAAAAATGAAATATAAAATTTAGCCCCCCTCCCCACCCTAAAGCTCTTTTCAAACTAAGAGCGATGAGGATAAATTCTAAAAAATATCGATTTGTTCGGAGGCTACTTAAATGCACCACATATATTCACACCAAATGCAGAATGAATATGGAATGTGAAGTTCTACAAGTCGCGCTACAAATGTCCACATCAAACGACGATGACCTGCAGGTGCTGGCTCTGCTAAATACAAGTTCATCTTATACTGATGCCAAAAAAAGAAATGCGGCTTTTCACTCAGCATATCCCGTCGTTGATGTGCAAAGGTTCACTGGCAGAATATTGGTTTGAAAATTATTCCTGATGTGTGAGTAAACGCAGGAAAAATTCTCCTCCATTGTGAAAAAACCTTAATAATTGTCATATAGTCCCTGACCTGCTGAATCCTGCACTTTATCAATCCCGAAGATAAAGAAATAACTGGGATATCCAGGCATACTGTTTCATTAATGAGCAAATGATTTTGGGAAACACATTTTTCCCACTGAGGGAGTGGTAATGTTTTTCTCTTTATTAATGTGACTAGAACTATTTTTGTCTCTGGAGCCACATTTTCACTTAAACCACAAAAATCAATATTTGCTGCCATTATGGTTTTCTAGACTGTTAGTCCACAGTATTACCTTCAGCCTCGAAATATTAAGACAAGACCACACTGGGCAAAGGGCCTATTTTGATATTCCACTGGCTCATGTTGGCTGTGTAAAAGTAATGAAGGAAAAAAAACATGGACTGATTACAAAGACTCTCCCTTTTGCATTGAAAATCAAACCCAAACTTAGGATTCGCACAATGATATTCACCTGCTGTTCCTCCAGTGAAGCTGCCCAGGTTAAGCTTATAGCCAACAGCCTCAGGGTCGATTGAGAAGGAGGAGTAGTGGGCGTAGGCCTGCCCCTTATCCCAGTCCTCCATGTCCACCCTCAGCTCATTCTTCTTCCTCGCAGTCAGCAGGAAAAGGTTTTCCAGGCCTGAAATGACACAAAAAGCCATGTTTAATGTCACCTCCTGTACCAAGGCCCTATAATATTTTTTGACTACTGTATTTCTTTAACCACTTTTCCAGTGAACTGTCTCAACTTTTATTTGGTCTGAAATCACTAGCCTCACCTTGTACTGTTTTTATACAGTAGAATTAGGATGGAAAGGCTCCAGTAGGGGAGCATTTTAAATCAAAATGATGCATTTACTGGTCATTTGAGTCACCAGAAACAAGTTATGAAAACAACACTGACTTGCCTTTTAAGTTGATATAATGAGCAGGTTAGCAAACAGGTATATATTCACACATCCAGAAGATACCAAGGAACCCGGTCTTTCATTTGGAGTCATGTTTCTTGGTTACATAGAACCCACCGTTTTTTTTTTAGCTCTGTTTTGGTCCCTATCGACTCTTGAGGAACAAGTGCCCTTTAGCTGCTAGATGCTGCACTGTGTTCACCAGCTATCGCCTCTAACTGTGTCTGTCTGCTGTTCTTTGCTGTGTAGACAGTTTACAGTGGATATTTAGGATTTTTTGCTCAGTGAGTTCAGTGAGAGCATAAGTATTTCCTTCTGAAACTCACCAAGCCAATATTCTCCAGCTACATTCCCAAATCCATTCTTGTAGTGCTTCCAGGGTCTGTAGAAGTTTTCAGTCCCATCCATCCTCCTCTGAAACACCTGAGGGGGAGAAAAAGAAAGTCTGCTAAAATGTCAAATGTGTACATTCCATTAGCAAGACTTCAGATAGCTTAAAAATTCTTAAATAACAATTCAGAAAATCATATAGGCTCTTTATAAGTGTCTGTTAATCAGCTTTATCTTCAACAACAAGAAGAGGCCTTCACTACACACACAAATAATTATCATTTATCTTGAGTCATGTTTCTGGTCATGTGACTGAATAATCACTCCTTTAAGCTCTGTTTTTGGTCTCCACCAACTCCAAAACATCTGGCTCTTAAACTGCTAAATTCATAATCTAGTTGCTAACACGGTCTGATGTTTTTCTGATGAAAATGATGATTGGTAAGACTTTGAAAACCAAAATAATGAGCTACAATGCATCTTAGATCTAAGGGGAAGTGAAAAGTCGGGTGACAATTCACAGCCTGTTCAAGTCTCAAATGAAATCTGTGAGGAGTCAAGTCTCAAATAAGTCACATTGCCCCCCTTTTTGTTTGTATTGTAAACATTCCAGTGCCAGTCTCTGGGCATTTTACTGACAGATGGCGGTGGTAATGCGCAAAGTAACATTAATATTTCAAGAAAGAAAAAGACTGCAAACTAGCAAATGGGTGAAAACATGATTTGAAACAATTTTAAAATGGCTTTTTCAAAACAAGGTCTAAAAAAGGCACAGGTGTTTTTCATAACAGATGAGGTGTACTCACAGTCCATCTCCCTCCGTCAGTGTCCATGTCACAGTAGACACGAAGGGGTGTGGTAGGACCTCCGGGATAGATGGTGTACACCCCACTGGAACTGGTGTTATCATGGCGATAGATGTCCTCACAGTCGATGGGCAGGTAAAACTGGGAGCCACAGTGGGCCGAGGTCACAAGAACCAGCAGAGCTACAAACAATGTTCCCTGGAAATAAATGTAAACAGAATAACACTGTCTAAAGCACCTTCTACAGTGTTTACCTGCACTCTTCTTAGATACAGTATCACTCATAAAATGTTCATCAGCTGCCCTTTTCTCTTCTCTAAAATCAATGCTTTGATGAAGCTCTTCTGACTCACTGGTGAAAGGGAAGTGGTTGTGCCAGTAAAGGACAACAGCTCTTAAAAGCTGGGCCACCCCGAGATCTGCAGCACTCTGTAATCTCTCTCGTCTTTATTAAACCAATCGAGCAGAAACAGAGTTCAGACTACTGCTGCTGTGGGACCTATTTACAAGTAATTACAAAAAAGATTGCCTTGTTTTTTTGTGAATTGCTTAAAAATGGCTGTTCACCCAAAATTTCAAATGAGGTATCTCTGTGGTTAAGGCCACTCAGCATAATTGAAAAAAAATGTTTGTATAATGTCTTCTGAGTAAACCGTGTTTGTATAATGTTCACCACCAGGTGGTGATCAGTTGACAGCTCCGCCCCTCTCTTCACCCGAGTGTCCAAGACATACGGCCGGAGGTCAGATGAAACGACCACAAAGTCGATCATCGACCTCCGGCCTAGGGTGTCCTGGTGCCATGTGCACTGATGGACACCCTTATGCTTGAACATGGTGTTCACTGTCTCAACTTTTATTTGGTCTGAAATCACTAGCCTCACCTTGTACTGTTTTTATACAGTAGAATTAGGATGGAAAGGCTCCAGTAGGGGAGCATTTTAAATCAAAATGATGCATTTACTGGTCATTTGAGTCACCAGAAACAAGTTATGAAAACAACACTGACTTGCCTTTTAAGTTGATATAATGAGCAGGTTAGCAAACAGGTATATATTCACACATCCAGAAGATACCAAGGAACCCGGTCTTTCATTTGGAGTCGTGTTTCTTGGTTACATAGAACCCACCGTTTTTTTTTAGCTCTGTTTTGGTCCCTATCGACTCTTGAGGAACAAGTGCCCTTTAGCTGCTAGATGCTGCACTGTGTTCACCAGCTATCGCCTCTAACTGTGTCTGTCTGCTGTTCTTTGCTGTGTAGACAGTTTACAGTGGATATTTAGGATTTTTTGCTCAGTGAGTTCAGTGAGAGCATAAGTATTTCCTACTGAAACTCACCAAGCCAATATTCTCCAGCTACATTCCCAAATCCATTCTTGTAGTGCTTCCAGGGTCTGTAGAAGTTTTCAGTCCCATCCATCCTCCTCTGAAACACCTGAGGGGGAGAAAAAGAAAGTCTGCTAAAATGTCAAATGTGTACATTCCATTAGCAAGACTTCAGATAGCTTAAAAATTCTTAAATAACAATTCAGAAAATCATATAGGCTCTTTATAAGTGTCTGTTAATCAGCTTTATCTTCAACAACAAGAAGAGGCCTTCACTACACACACAAATAATTATCATTTATCTTGAGTCATGTTTCTGGTCATGTGACTGAATAATCACTCCTTTAAGCTCTGTTTTTGGTCTCCACCAACTCCAAAACATCTGGCTCTTAAACTGCTAAATTCATAATCTAGTTGCTAACACGGCCTGATGTTTTTTTGATGAAAATGATGATTGGTAAGACTTTGAAAACCAAAATAATGAGCTACAATGCATCTTAGATCTAAGGGGAAGTGAAAAGTCGGGTGACAATTCACAGCCTGTTCAAGTCAAATGAAATCTGTGAGGAGTCAAGTCTCAAATAAGTCACATTGCCCCCCTTTTTGTTTGTATTGTAAACATTCCAGTGCCAGTCTCTGGGCATTTTACTGACAGATGGCGGTGGTAATGCGCAAAGTAACATTAATATTTCAAGAAAGAAAAAGACTGCAAACTAGCAAATGGGTAAAAACAGGATCTGAAACAATTTTAAAATGGCTTTTTCAAAACAAGGTCTAAAAAAGGCACAGGTGTTTTTCATAACAGATGAGGTGTACTCACAGTCCATCTCCCTCCGTCAGTGTCCATGTCACAGTAGACACGAAGGGGTGTGGTAGGACCTCCGGGATAGATGGTGTACACCCCACTGGAACTGGTGTTATCATGGCGATAGATGTCCTCACAGTCGATGGGCAGGTAAAACTGGGAGCCACAGTGGGCCGAGGTCACAAGAACCAGCAGAGCTACAAACAATGTTCCCTGGAAATAAATGTAAACAGAATAACACTGTCTAAAGCACCTTCTACAGTGTTTACCTGCACTCTTCTTAGATACAGTATCACTCATAAAATGTTCATCAGCTGCCCTTTTCTCTTCTCTAAAATCAATGCTTTGATGAAGCTCTTCTGACTCACTGGTGAAAGGGAAGTGGTTGTGCCAGTAAAGGACAACAGCTCTTAAAAGCTGGGCCACCCCGAGATCTGCAGCACTCTGTAATCTCTCTCGTCTTTATTAAACCAATCGAGCAGAAACAGAGTTCAGACTACTGCTGCTGTGGGACCTATTTACAAGTAATTACAAAAAAGATTGCCTTGTTTTTTTGTGAATTGCTTAAAAATGGCTGTTCACCCAAAATTTCAAATGAGGTATCTCTGTGGTTAAGGCCACTCAGCATAATTGAAAAAAAATGTTTGTATAATGTCTTCTGAGTAAACCGACATGCACTAAGAGGAGTGTTTATGTGCCCAACATGTGTTTTAATGAGAAACTGATCCATTTTCACAGCTATCAACCCTGTTTCAAACGTACTGATGGTTCAAAACAAGGCTTACAATCGACAGAGCATTATCAGTACTAGGTATTGATCCACCCACCTACAGTTCAAGGGATAACCACCACCCAGTGTCCTACAGTACATGCCACACAGATTCATGCATTTTTTCCATTTTGCTGTAGCCTCATGTAAAAAGTAAAAACTACCCAGTTACAAATCTGGGTGCATGAAAAACATTAACTTCAAACATATCTGTCTCCAACTATTTAAATTTGACTGTTTCATTTAATCTGATTTCAATTCTTACTGTTTGTTGAGAGGACTAAAACCACCTGTTGATATGTAACTACAGAGTTAACACTCTGATGAACAACACAAAATATATGTATTGTAATAACAGAAGGAAATAAATTAATGATGACATATTTTAGTTATCAATTGAACATTTTATTTCATATCTTTATTGAATAATTCAAATTAAGTGGTTTAGGTCCGCTATTAGAAAAATGTTGCCTCTAGACATCAATCTATAAATAACAAATCTAGAAAATTAAGTTAATATTTTTAAGACAAAACTGAAATGCCTTTTTTTTCACAAAATAGAAAATGTAAGATGTGCTATTATTTTTATTTGCAATTCAAATTATGTTTGGAGTAGGTTTTCTAAACTTTGACTATATGCCTCTGCTTCTGTGATATTAATTCTAATACTGCAGCTAACACTAGTCGTGGCTATTCTGACAATGTACTGTTCTGTGTAATCAGAACATGATAAGTTAGAGTTAGGAGTCAGACCATTCAGCCTTGATTATTGTTATTATTTTACAGTTTTTACACACAGTGTCATTTCAAAAAAGAGAAACAATGAAAAGCATTTATAAGAGAAGCTGACATATTCACAAACAGTTTGTCATTAGGAGATGAGATTATCTGAGTGTTTTGTGTCAGTGTTAAAACTGCAGTTCTGAGTCTGGTGGAGGTCTTACCTGCATCATCTCCTTGGGGGAAGAGGTTTCACTGCTGTGTCTGTCAGGTCAGTGTGTTGAAATAACGCTTGGTAGAAAACTTGGTAACTTTAAACCATCTGCGTGCAGGGCGTGTCCTCAGGAGCATGTGATGCCTCTTTATCTCATAAACAATCTTGGGCTAACAGCAGAGTGTTGTCTGTTTGTCCACTGCAGCGAGAAATGGATAAAAGTAGACACAAATTTGCAAAACAACAAACAGAAGACACAAACCGACTACTGTACCGAGTCATCTAGTTTGTCAAGCTGTCCATAGTTGCACTGACCCATGACTTCTGTATTTGATTTCTTTGTCCATCCAGTTACTCATTAACTCAATTTAAAAAGTAATGTGAAATAACAAGCATGAGATATACCAACCTACAGCAGAGCCTATAGACCACAGTTACAAACAGCAGAAACAGGTTAATTATAACAACTGCAAAATTGTGGAAAATTCCAGTTTTACTTTAAAGCTGATGCAGCAACACTCCAGCTCCAGTGTTCAGACAAATAAAACCACAAAACTATGTAGCAATACTGTGTTTCTGTTCAATTTTAATTTGTTCCTTTCTATTGTGATGAGTCAGTTCTATTTCACCATAGTTCCTTCTATTGTAAATTGAGTTCAGGAACAGTTGCACAAACATCCCTACAGTTCCTACTCTTTTTTAGTTGTGGTATCTACTGTAAATTGTGTTCAGCAACAGTTGCACAAACATCCCTACAGTTCCTACTCTTTTTAGTTGTGGTTTGTTTTTAAATAAATCTCAAATCTTTCTGCGTTTGTGAGTCAAATTCACAAAGCCCCAGGATAAGGGCAAATGTTTTGCCAAAACACGTCAATTCAAATTGCTCAGAGTGAAAAATATAATTTCACAATAATATAATTTTGTGAACTGGAAAAGGACAGTAGATGTAAATTAGCTTTAGGCTAACGTATCAAATGGTAACATTTATGTTTAATATTGTACATGGTCTATTTTAAACATGCATTAACTAAGATTTTACACATTGTGTGATAAATCAAGCGTGGTGACTCTCAACTGTAATAACACCCTCCATGACACTTTGTGACTTACAGCCCTTCTGAGGCTAATGCAGCTTTTCTTTTTAATGTAGGGTCTGTGAATTATCCCCGCCTGCCACCCAGCACAGATTAAAAGAAAAGTTTTTCTGCAAGCATTCATTTCAAACAGCCAGCTATGGAGGAGGTCTCAACAGCTAAAAGTCTGAAATAGCGGCAGCCAGACTGAAGAGGTCATGTTCTTTTGCACAGAGAGAGTTGGACAAAGGAAGAGCAAAAACAAGGGTTAACACCTATTTGGCTTTTTGAGAGTGAGTGTTAAAAGCAGCCAAATGACTCAAATTTGATTCAGATATGATGTTCTTGCTACTGGATGTGTTAGCATCTAAAGCTAACATGTTTGTTTTAGTAAAATGGCAGCAATTACAGCATGCACCTTTCATGGCAGCAATCATTCGTGACCTAGCATGGTCATGATTTCACCTTTGCATTGAATTAGTGTCCTTTTAATTCGAGAATTCAAGCATTGTGTTCCTGTATCACAGCATCCTGTATCACATTAGCAGTAACCAGTGTGACAAATTTACTTTTTACTCAGCTAACATTAGCTTTAGACTGGATGCTGCGTTTTGCAGTTCGTTGCAACCAGGCATCTGTAGTTTACGTCAAAGACGTGGTGGGAGTGGCAAAGAGCAGTTAGGATCGGTTTATGGTGTCAGTTTGTTTTGAGACTCACTAGACTGAAAGGAAATTAGGTAGAGTAGCTTTAAATAAAACGATATTTTTTTATGAAATCCACCTTCACATTGACTGTGTTTGTGAGGACCGGTTTCCCATAACGCTCCTCCATAATAATGAAAACTTATTATGGTCAGAGTCTCGGTTTGGAAATGGTTAGGTGTTGCAGAGATAACTGGTTGGGGTTTAGGTAAAGTTGGGGCTAATAATGAGACTGATATTATCTTTTGCACATGCATAAACAGAGATTTGGGATGTGGCTGCTCTGTGTTCAATGTTGGAAACCAGTTGTTGACAGGGACAGAGTTACTTATCCTCTCCTTTTCCTTTTCCTCTCCTCTGTTCTCCCTGCTAGCGTCAGAGCACAGTCAGTAGCTGCTTGACATTAATAACACAAATGATCTCGAAAACAGAGAGGAAATCAAGTCCAAGGCCTTATAAATAACAAACCAAGAAAAGGTCAATGAGAAAATGGATTCCTTTTTCTATTCTCATATATCTCTCTGACTTTACTCCCTATCACTTTCCTTTTATCTCAATCTCTCTGTCAGGCTTCTGGTGGTGCACTGGTTCAGAGGAAGAAAGAGAGGAGTTAACCACTGGTTTTCTGCCAGGTTTTGCTCCCGTTGACATATAATCCATGTTTAAAAAATGGCTCATCACTCAGTTGCTGGAGGGAAAGTAGAAGGAAAAAAGAGCCAGGCAGAAGATTACTTTCTCTGTAGGTGTGAGAGAAAGCTAAGGGTTCATATGGCCAAAGGTTTGTGGACACCTGAATGTTTACCCCATATGGTAAATGGACTGCAGTGCTATAGCGCTTTTCTACCATATAGTGCTTTCCTACCATCCCCGGGCAAAGCTCTTGACAGATTCACCCATCCACACACACACACTCACACACCAGCGGCTGATCATTTAATTTCAAAATCGTGAGCATTAATATGCCACTCAGACATCCTTCACTCTTCTGATTTCAGGCTTTCTACAAACTGTCAGGAACCTGGCTGCAGTGAGAGCCTGAATTTTTAAAAACCTGTCTGAGGCTTTGGTGCTGGGTTCCTTCTTGTGCTTGTAGTTTATAAACAGGGTCATTTCAGGTTTATTCCATTAAAAACAACAGACAACATTTCTCTGTGCTGTTTTGTATGGGAGTGAATTAATAGTCTATGAGACAGACAAGTACCCTAATTTTCAGTGAAGGAAGTCATTTTCTTTCATATGCAACCCTGTCTTAGAAAAACTGTTTCTATAACTAATGTCTTTTGCTAATTTGAGGAAAAATGTAATTGCTTCTTGGATTTTGTTCACTGGCAATGTTAGTTTCTTGTGAAGCTGCTACAGTTCTGTACCACACTGACCTTTTGACCACTTGAGAACAGCAGAAACAAACTGTAAATATAACATATTACCATATGAAACTGTTACAGTGAACGTGTTGATTTGATTTGATTTGATTTATTTATTCTTTCAAACATGTAACAACAATCAATATGTAACCACACATAATTCCACACATATCCACAATATATTTTCAATTTGCTTATACCTAGTACATGCTTGAACGGAGTAGGAAGAAGTTAGACTTATCTAGTCCTACCCTCTAACATCATCTTATCATCATTGGTTTGCAAGCAGTATTACTACATATATAATTTTGTTCTACATCCACACTCCCACCTGATTAATCATTAAGCCAGTTCTTGCTCATATCTTGATTGACACATACCTTTATATTTATGTTTAAACTCTTCAATTTTCTTACTGTTTTTTATGTCCACACTTAAATTATTCCATAGTTTTACCCCACTTATGGAAATACAGAATGTTGGTGACAGTGAACAACATTATCATTCGCATGGAGGCTTATTTAGCACCCAATTTAAATCCAGTAATTAGTCTCCTTTTAGGTGATTTTGGTCTGCAACAACTCCTAAGAAAAATATCTGCCTCTCTAGCTGCTGAAAGTTTTAGTATGTTCAGCAGCCAGTCGGTAACTTTATCTTGTCTGATGCTGGTAGAACAGTATAGGAACGACTGGCTGCTGCATCTGGGAACGACGCTATCAGAGAGGATCAAGTTATGAGCCCAAAACCCCAAATAAGCTAAATGTTACTAAAAAATCTCTGGTGATAATTCTCTGTGCAGTATATTGATAACAAGCAGTTTCAAATGCTATGACCAATGGTTTTCTATGGCTTTGTTATTTTCAAAACATCCCATAAAGACACCAAAACAAACAATGAATTTCATGCAGTCACTGCAAATTCTATGAATTTGGAACCTCCTTTAACAGATTTGCCTGTGCCGCAGACTTCATGTGTTGTCCAAAAACTATGCAAGACACACTAGTGAGCCACACCGCTGCACTGGGCAGCATCCTTGTTTGTCACAAAAATAGGAAGTCTGTATTTTTTCTAGAAGAGCTCCAGTGACTTCAATGCTATACATAACATCAGTGTCATGTGATTTTGGCTTTGTGTACTGTGTGTTAGGGAGTAGTAGTGCACATGTGAGCCTGTAAAGAGTAATGGCAGGTTTTAGCTTTGTCACACTGTGCAGAGGTGTGGCTCACTGGTGTCAGTCTTTGGACAACAGTGGAGGTCTATGGCGCAGACAAAGTTAAATCAGGTTTCAGATTCAAAGACATTATGGGCGAGTAGCTGAAATTCATTGTTGGCATGAGCACCGCAACAGGAAAGCCCTTTCGATGGCAACTGCAGCTAATAACAAAGATGACTGAAAGATACGTTTGTGGCGAGGTTTGCAAGAAGCAGTGTGACAAAATAAACAGCACTGAGTGTGTTATTATTTGATGTTTTTAGAATAGTAATTTTGTAGGTGTACAATATTTTAAAGGACTTAAATCTTTATTTTGTGTGAGCATAAATGTGTATTTTCATGTGCTACAGTACTAACATACCACAGTCTCAAGGTCAGAGTGTGTCACAGTGACCATATGTTCACCTTCTGTGCCAGAGACCTGAGGCTGAAAGCAGCTTACATCTTGTACTTTAGGTTCACATCAACCATCACATGCAAATAAGCACAAATTAACAGATGTTTATCAATGACACAATCAGCCGCAGCATTTCACTGCACCACTGGATGGCACTGCTCCTTCTTTCTCTGCATCTCGTCCTCCACTCCCTCCCTCCATCACTTTCTCTCTCGCCCTTTCCCTGCACCTCCTCATCTTGTGTAGGAGGAAGATTTGAATCGCCACAGAGCACAACGAGGATTACCAGATCAATATCGAAGACAATCTCTTTCTCCCATTTCTTTTCCTCGGTCTACCCCTCTATTTTCCTCTCCTCTCTTCCTCCGTCACTCACTTGCTCTCTCTGTTTAATTTAAGTGTACACCCTCTGCCCTTCAAGTCACTCATTGCTTCTGGGTGTTTCAGGAAAAAGATGGATTAGGACTGGGGGGACAGACAATCAGGCAAGGTGGAAGCCATAGGAATTCTATTTCTTCTCAGTCCAGAGATACTACTGATTCTCCATGACCCGCTTGCACACAGTCATAATATGGAATACTGTTAATTCATAACAGAACAGCAAACAGGCTGAGCTAAGGCTCAAGGAAAGTCGGCATAACCCATTTCATTCACGGACACAGATTCATAGCTGAGCGGCGGTGATAAAAACACCTACAGATATTTTTCTGTCCTCTCAAACAGACTGAGGCCTGAGGAGAGGAAGACCAAAATAACACACAGGTGCACAGATTCATACAGGTTTAAAATAACAAGAGGAACCGAAAAGGCTTGTTTGTCAAGCTGCTGTGTACACAGACAGATGGTAAACGAAATCCTACAAAAAGAAGGTTAGTCAATAAAGTCAGGTAAGCACAAATATGATGTGTGTCTGTTTGTGTGTATGTGTGTGTGTGTGTGTGTGTGTGTGGGGGGGGGTTTAAGGGGCTGAGATGAGGAGGAACTCATCTTTTATGTATGAGTGTTTGTTTAGCTGCACTTGCAGCTGTGCCTAGGTTACTTCCCATCTCAGTCACACACTAATAGACCCTCTCACTATGTTTAAACACCACTCAACCCGCTCCAATTAAAACTGTCACTATATTTACTATATAAAATGTTCAAACATGGAATGTGCTGACTCTATTGCTGTGTACATTTCTAAAAACATGATAAAATTCTCAGTGGGTTTGGCCATTGGGTTTTGTGAGCCTTGACACAAATCAAATTATTTGTTTGTGCGTGTTATTTACTTTTTTATTTACTAATATTTTTTTGTCGTAACAGTGTGTGTGTGTGTGTGTGTGTGTAATAGCCACCTCCTGGTACAGAGTTCTGCCTGGGACAGTGCACCTTCCAATTATTTGCTCCCCACCAAACACATTTCCTGTGCCCAACTGAGATACAAGCTGGCCACGCACACACTTCCCTTTTCTCTTGCATAATCAACCAAAGTAAAGTCTGCCAAAACTTATAGCTATATCAGCAAATCCAATGGTCTAATGTGAGTAACACACACGGACAAACAAATCATACATGATTTCACAGATGTGTGCATGCAAATTTCATTGATATGCACAAGTGAAGCTGTGTTATTGGTTCCTACAGGCTCGTTGGGGGCTAATTAGAGAGAGTAATGAGATAAGAAGAGTGGGAGAGGGAGGCAATGCTCTGATGGATGTGGGGAAGGGGACAGCATTTCAATGAAGAGAAACTCCGAGGGAGGGCGAGAGATCAAATTAGAGGATGAAAGGGAACAAGAGGGAAGGTAGCGAGGACGGAGTAATGCAGAGAATCAATAATGTGGGCTGAAAGGGAACCTCGGTGTCCTGCAGTAAACGCTGACAACAAAGTAGATCACCTCAACTCTGCTGCAAACATGCTTCTGCTCACTTAAACATTAGTTGTTAGAGAAATACGCTGTAGCCAGCAGCACATTAGTTTAGCTTAGCTTAGCATAAAGACTGGAAACTGCACTTAGCCAATAGTCTTACCTGATAAACCCATACACAATGCCATGTGAAGCAAATATTTGATGTTTGAATGAAGCACCCGGGGTGGTACAAATCCACCCAAAAGCAGGTCTGTCTGCATTAATAATGAGTCAGCTTGAGCATGGATCCAGAGGGGGTTATGAGTCTGCATGAAAAACATCTAGAGAGAAGAGGGAAAACGGACAGAGACTGGTGGAAAGTAACAGAAAGAACATGTTGGACTGAAATGCAAGTTGTGAACAAGGTAAGGGTTACATCATATGATAAAAAATAAATAAATATCAGTCACTCAGTTGTGGCCATTGTCATGCCACAGTGAAACTGACTGTGGGTACAGAGTGGCACAAATTCCAGAGGTGGCCCTGTTCACACAGATGTGAAGACATGATAACATGCAAATTTACTCAGGGGAGTGTAAAATGATGAATTTGCATGAACTGAAATTTTAGTTTCAGTCAGATGCTGAGCTGAACATAAACACAGTCTCTGTTGCTGCAAGGCCCGTAACACGCCAAGCTGATGGTTGGTTGTCTGTCACTGTCGGGCTGTCGGTGAGCGTCTGTTGCCCTCATCTTTCTGATGTGTCCCACACTGTTGCCACTAGTTGGACCCTGATGGTAGCCCCTTAAGCCTGTCACTGTAGTATCAATGATTTCACCCATTTAGTGCAGTTTTTCCCTTCCGCATCCTCCTTTCTTCTTCCACAACGAAAGACCGAGGGCAGCGAACACTGCTGCCATTTGCAACTTCTTATCAGAGATACTGTTGACTAGAAGCAGCTCTAAATAGCAGCTGTGGTGAACAAGAGCTGCTTTGTTTACAGTTTGAAAATCCAGTCTAGGGCTTCCTCTTTCTGAATGATGAATACAGAGACTGCCACCTGCTGGTAAGGAGAGTTATTTCTCTCACAAATGCAGAACATACTGTATGTGCCAATTGGCCATTGGCTGTAGTCTCTGCAGTGTGTTCAAGTACCACTTTTTTCAACCTGACTGACGCAGACAAAGGTGACATGAGGCGACGCAACAGTCAGCCTACATCACTGCTAGTTCTTTCATGTCATAACTTTTTACAGTGTCTGAAGTAGTGAGATTCAACTGTACATGCGTGAGATCTCTGTGAAAGCTCTCTGTTTTGTTTACAGTCTGCTAGCTCCTCACGCTTTCACTGAAATTTCACTGTATGCACAGTTGTGTCTTGATACTTCAGATGCTGCAAAAAGTTATGGCCATTTGTAGCTTTTAGGGCAACATTTTTAACAAAAATGCAGGTCTGGTTTTGTTGTAATGAAAGAACATGTCACCCGGTGCAGGGGGTGTGTTTCACTGATGTTCTTTTAATTGCTTTTGAACAGAGGTGTATGGCACAGGTGAATAAGTTGATCCAGGTTGGAGCTTGAAAAATATTAACCGTGAGTACAAGTCAATCATTGTTGGTTTTAGTCTCTGTATAGGGATGGTTAAAAATACTTTTAATATAGAACATGACTGACCTTATCCATTAAGAAGCAGTCTTAACTTTGATTTAATAATGTACATTTTACTGCTATTTTTTCCCTTTTTTTAAACTTTTGGACTTTTTATGGAAACATATTGAAATATATGCACTGCAATCTGGATCTGCTTTAATTTGTTGTGTCCTCTGAGCCCATACAGGCTGAGCATATATTTATGCAAGACACAGTAATAAAACCTTCATCATCATCATTCACTGGAAAGGATAATACTGTTGTCTGCTTTACGTTTATTGTTCCCCAGTCATTCTGCAGTGCAAGCTGTGTATAGTTTATTTTATGTATGCATACCATTTATATTGTCATTTAGGTTGGGTTTTACAATTCAAGCTTTGCTGATACAACATTTTATCTTGGACTTAACTCCCCAATGACACCACAAATGTTTTTTTTATTATATAGGGTTGATTACATTGTAGGGGGACAGAAAAATCAAGCTTAATGTGAGAAAACCTGGGCAAACTCAAATAAAAGGTTTTGTGTGTATGGAAATATTTCATGTAAGCCAGGCAGCTATTAAAATCATATATGCAATGTTCATTAGGGTTCACAGGTTTTGTCAGTCAGATGTCTGATTTGAATAAAAATGGTCTTGGGAAGTGATCCAAACATAAAGCCTGAACAAATGACTTGTGAAAAATGACAAGTGCTTCCAAAAAGGGCACAAGGGTATGGCGCCAGATCGACGACTTTAGTCTTTGGCACTGAAAAATAAAGCTTGGCACTGAAAACAAAACTGTAACTGAAAAAAACTAAACCATAACCTGAAAAGGCAAACATTGGCATTGAAGCATGTGTATTGAAAAAAAAAGCCATTGGCATAAAAAAAAGTAATAATACTGGGAAAATTACAATCTTCTGATTTATTATTTTTTTGTTAACGTCAGTCTTTTATGAGGCCCAATGTTTTTGCTCAAGGACACTTTGACACACGGGCAGGATGAGATCAGGGATCAAGCCATGATCCTATGAGTAGTTGACAAACTGCTCTACCTATAAATTCATTTATAGGCAGACCAGATCAGCTCTTTAACTCCCCCTTTTAATTAATCTGTCCTGATTAACCTGTATATACCGATAAAGTGCTGAACCCAGTTGAGAATCAAGCCTAATCTAAACTTCCATCCTTTGTTTAATGTTTGCTTCTGCACTGCAACAGGGTTTACGCAGGAAACATTTGAATGAGCTTTAAACCTTGTGAACAAAATGTGTTAAACAGCTGCTGAAACATAGCTGATTTACAACACCCCTACCACGAAATTCTCAAGTGCATCACAGCCCCTTCAGGCTCATGAGAAAATTTCAACTTTCCTGCACACAACAAGGCCAACCAACCATCACCGAGGGTCGTCATTGGCGGTCTGGTTTGGATAGCTTCCCACAAAGGTCTCTGAAGAGATGACCCAGGTGACAATATGTGACAAAGACAAGAAGTCAAATGGCTCAGTGAATGCGTGTCTATGACTAATTCAGGGTTTAATATCGGTGGTGCAGCTTGATTCTAATTGGCTAATTTCTTGTCCCCAGTGAGCTCCGACTTCTATTAATAGAACAGCATCCTGGGTGGAACCTGATGCCTCTCTTTTCTCTCTCAGCCCCCTACAGTCTCTCTGTTACGCCCCCTCTTTTTTCTGTGTTCAACGAGGTTGACTATCTGCCAGCTCCCTGACCTCGTCCTCCTGCCACCCGCCCCTGATTCCCTCCCAGGCTAGTCTTTCAGCCTGTGTCTTTGTTTAATAGGCTGCTCTCTCCATCATTAATTAAACATAGTCACAGGCCGTGTGTCTCGGCTCCGCATCAATGTGCGTTTAGGCTATGCATTCCTTCTCCTCCTCGGCTCAGTTTCTCTCATGTTGGGATTTTATTTCTCATCCAGAGATCTTACGTTTTTGTTTCTTATCTGTCCTTCCTCAATTACCTCTATCCCTCCTCTGTCCCCCTCAGGTGGTCTCTTTTAACTGCAGTAAATTATTCATCAGGCTGATATTCACCCAAGGGATGAAAGCCAGTGCATAGCTGGACAGATAGAGATGAATAAATAAAAGTAAAAATGATGTATCCGGCATCTATTCCACACCAAGCAGGATTTAGTTTGAGACCGTGTGTGTGCGTGACTGTGTATCTCTGTGTGGAATTCCGGCGGGTCTTCCGGAGAAGCGCTTCCATGATGCAGAAAATCGGAGCCAGTAATGGTGATAGATAGAGAGAAGGGAACCTTGTAGCAGGGACCATGCCAAACAGCCTCGCCTTGCCAAGGACAGCGGGGAGATGGCAAATAAAGAAGAGAGAGAGAAAAGGGAAAGAAACACAAAAGAACGGAAGGAAATCAGAGTAAATTTTCAGGGAGTCTATATACAGTCTGTTGTTGCAATGTGAATCCAACAATATGTTCACTTGTGTCAGAAAGCAGTGACAATGTGTGCCAGCTCATTATGTAACATGTCTGCAAGGATAGAAGAGACTGCAAGACTAGACAAGGTCTTGTGGTTTACTGTGTGCATTAACCCGCAATGAAGGAAAGAACTGAAAGAAGGTATTGAAGGAATCAAGGAATTAAGGCATTATAGTGCTGGCTACATGCACTGCACTTTTAGATAATGCTAAATTGCAGGTTGTTAATGTCTTAATAATTTGCTCTGAGGTTTCCTAGAAAAAGAGATATGTAATTAGAAACTAATTATATGGAAAATGGAGACGGTGTTCAGTTTGTACAATTACAGCGGTTGCTCATCTAGAGAGTATTTTAGTCAAAACACAGCAGGTCAGCTGAAAATGCAAAAATATTACATTTATCTGCAGAAAAGCACACAAACCAAGATTTATTAAAAATAAAGTTTTCAGTGATAACTGAATAAAATTTACATCCATTTAAACGAAACACTGCTTTTTAGCAAACTCCTCTCAAAATCCACAACCAAACAAATAATGTTTTTCTCCCTATTATTAGTCCCCAGTTACATAAGGTTTATAGGAAACCGTCTGGAAATTATAACACCAAAAATGAAGCCGTGCAATCACTTATTTAAAATATAACTGCACAACACACAAGGAACTGTTACACAACGTTCAGTGAAGATGTCTCTATGGTTTGCAATTACCCTGACCTTTCCTAAAAACAGTGTTAGTTTGATGTCTGAAAGGATGAGTGCTACTTGAGGAGGTGGGAATATCAAAGGTGGAACAGTGTTGTTGTTCATTACTTTTTCTCCCCGGTGATTAGCTTAAGTGTCAGTTGTAATGTGAAAAGTGTGGTCCATCAAGATATGGACTTCTTCACTTGCCATGACACCCACTTTTCAAGATAACTGAATTCCCGAAAGGAATTAAACTATACTGAAAACATTCCAAGAGTTAAAGCAACTATATTCACTATTTGTTTATTAACAATACACGAATACCTGCATTTGAAAGGTGTTGCTTGTAGTGACTTGTTACATGGCCCTGCAGTTCCCCTCAGCTAGGTGTGGGGAATAATAAACACCCATTGTTTTGTTTTTATCAGCCTGCAACTTTACTGTTGTTGTTCACAGTCAAGATCAGCATCATTTCCAGCTGCAGAAGACAGCAAAGAAACACTAAAACCCTCTGTACATTACCTTCCCAGGTGAAACAGCAAACAGACACAGTTAGTTGGTGGTAAACTGGTGGTAAAGAGCCCACCATTTCCCCCAGAAGTTGGTGGAGACCGAAACAGAGCTACAAGGAGACTTATATTCATTATAACATTATAACAAACATGACTTTGTTAACGTTGCTCTTTGTGGATGCGTAAGCAGCTGTTACCTAGCCATGTAAACTTAAAGTGATATGTCAGAGCTGTGTTCACCGCTTGCTTCTGCTGCCCCAAAGCTGCCAAAAATCACTTAACGCAGGGTTCAAGAGTAACTACACCCTAAATCATTTCTTTGCACCGCTCACATAAACACAGGGAAATCTGTTGGAATATGATGATTTAAAGTTCAGTTCAGCCAAATCCAGATTACTCCAACTAAAACCCGTGCAACTGAAAAGCAGGCATCGATTTTTGTTTTGTGCACAATCTAGCAGCTCCGAGGGACTTGCTGATCAGCTTGGTTCAACTTTGACCTGCTAATGTGCACAGCTGTTACACAGTTAACACTTTGTTTGAAGCAGGAAATTCCTTATTGTAGCAGTGTGTCATCACCTTGTTTTATACAATTAGCATTAGCATTTCTCTTGCACACTTTTCATAGCCTGTGATTGATATGTATTAACACAGTACATCTGTTTTTCAGGACTGAGCATGGAGCTGTTTTGTTGAACACTAGACTAATGGGACTTTATCCTGATGCAGAGGATAAACAACCCAGTTATATCAATCAAGTTCCTTTCATTATGACCTTAATGCAAAAATGAAAACCTTGTTAGGGCATTTATATAACTTGTAATTGTGAAAGCCTTGCTTTGTTCAGGTTATAATCAACTAATTGTTGTTGTTGGGAAGGAAATGAATGGGTGCATTAGGTTTGCACCTGTTCTCTCTAAAGGCTGTTGCTTGAAATTCAGGAAACTGTAGGAAGAAATGATGATGCAGACTAAAAAAAAGCTGGGAACCTTAAAACACTGTGAACTTCAGTTTGGCATGAGAGATGGGTTTTCCTTTAGCTATACATATTACTTAATGTGTCTGTTCAAATAGCCCATGTTTCATGGTTAAATAAGATGTGAATATTTCATCATTATATTACTTAAATATTTTAAATTAAAATAATGAGTTAGGAGAGAATAGATGGAGGACTTGGAGTCATACCTGGTGTTCAAAGCATTGCCCCTACACAACACCACACAGTCACCATAACAACTGAATGGCCTCTGTTCCCACAGCTATAGCCACATTTAGCCAAGCATATTCATTATCATCCATAATTGCTTTATATTGATCCATAGTTTCATTCATCTCATCATTCATGTGGCTCAACCATCTGTTACACCTGCCTTTTCTTCTTTGTTTCTGTCTTTCATGTGTATATTATGTACAATGTGTGTAATGTGTATCTTTGTACATTAGCATATGATCATATGTGTATTTTTGTGAATTTGTTGGACTCTCAACAAGCATTACCGACTCATCTCTGGGGACCTTACCTTGAATTTTCAGCTCATAATAGCCACTTAAATAATAATGAGCAGGTTAACCATTGCAGCTGTGTTTGCCCTGAGCTCACATCATCCACAACACTGCTGGGATCAATTAGAACCAATTAAATACATCATTAATAATTGAAAACTCATAACTAACACAATGCAGTTTAATTTCACAAGTAG
This sequence comes from Monopterus albus, assembly GCF_001952655.1. Taxonomy (NCBI): domain Eukaryota; kingdom Metazoa; phylum Chordata; class Actinopteri; order Synbranchiformes; family Synbranchidae; genus Monopterus; species Monopterus albus. Next base: position 495,436 of record NW_018128168.1, read on the forward strand.
GCCCTAAAGGCGATCTCCATCTTTGAAACTTCACTTTACAGCAACTGGTTCTGTTACTGAGCGCTGTCCCACCCATGGGACAGTGATGCCTGTATCACACTTCTCCCAAACACAAATACTACATGCATACATTGTTAGAAAGCTCACAATTTCAGCTACGTAAGCCATTTCACGGTCCCCATATCACTGCAAGTGCCATTTTTAAATTTTCAGCAGTAATTTAGACTCACCGTATCTCGGATGTCACAGTATTCTGGACACTTGACCTTTTTATGTAATTTTGAAACTAAATACTTCCAGATTACAAAACAAATATATATGTGTTATCATTGTTCTGATCTTTTTTATTCTGAACATCCAAGAGGCATCTACTCCATTTGAGAGAAATCAGAGTGAGCTTCCACTGTGCACCCGTGGCTGCATGAAAATGGGAGATGAGGAAGAGCATGTGCTGGCAAAATACTCCTTTTACCGTTCTTTTAATTATGTTCTACCTTTGTAACTAAATAAAGCTTATTCTTAAACTGTCAAAACACATTTTAGGACTTGCCTTTTATAAAGTTATTCCACTTGAAGTTATAAAGTTAGCAAGTTTATCTGTACTTGGTCAAACATAGCAAATGACAACTGCCACATCTTCACATTCTGTCCATTTTCAACACACATCTATGTATGTAGACAGACACACAGGTTTGTATAAAAAAAACAAGGTAAAAACTGAAAAGTAATTTCATCTCTTCACTTCTCTTACTCCAAAACAGAAGTCAGCCTTGGCAAAGTTTAACAGTAAGATTTATTGAATGAACGACCATGCTTACTGGACACATCCACGATCACATCACACACCCAGATCATCTCCATCAGGACCTCTGTCATAGCTCAAGGTTTGAAGTGAGTTGAAATTCAGCTCACAAGCTTTTTTTTTTTTCAACAATGACCTCGACTTCCAAAATCACTTCTTGCGACACAAGTGGAATGACAAGCAACAGAATATGGATGAACGCAAACTGTCTGACTTCCTTCTTTATATCAATATCTCTGTAGCAGAGGCAGTTAATTTTTGTCTTCACTGTGATGAATACTCGTCTGTGACCTTTAGACTGGTGTTCAACAACCATGCTTTGTCTCGTTATTAGCTCAGTGAACTCTTGCAGTCTGGAGCTCATTCACATTCAAACAGAAAGTACTCATTATCCTGTTGATGTGAATGGTCATTGTATGTATGTGTGTGTCTGTGTGTACTGTATGTTGTAAATTGTAGTACCTTTTAACAACCTCTCCTCCAGTTCTACACTATTTTTATTTTTTACCATTTCCTATGTGTCATTCTATCCATCACTCCA
>NW_018128168.1:496806-499879 GCF_001952655.1 Monopterus albus
TCCGTTGTTCCAGGTGTACAACGCTCTTTCTCTGGGGTTGTAGTCCATCATGCTGATGTGGGAGTACTGGTTGTGGAAGGGAATGTCAGTATATTCATATGTAGAGGAGTTGGTGTGGTAGGCGAAGTGGACCTTGGCCCCAGCCAGGTGAGAATTGGTGACGTACAGGGTGCCACAGATTATGAAGGCCTCCCCTGCACTGCGCTTAGGAAACCCCGTGTCCCAGCTCTGGAGCACTTCCAGTGAACGAGGGTCCAGACGACTCACCTTGAGAAAAAGAGCGAGATAGTGAGTCACAAATATCACAAGATCATCAGCGTGTCAGTTCACGCAGGATGAAAAATCCATCAAAATCTGACTGCAGAGGTTAGCTACTGTCATGTAAGACAACTATGGTGGTAGTTTGTTGAAGTGAACGACAAGAGGCATTTTGTGTGTGTCTCAGGATACTCTTTTATTACACGAGTAGCTTATTTTTTACCAACATTTACCCACCAGTATGGTAGGTAGTCTTCTGAGATTTACTCTCCAAATGGAAAATCTACCTGGCCGGTGTTGATTTCAGACCCTGCACACACCAGAGCCACCTCACTGCATGTCAGGACAAAAACAAGCCATGAGGAACTCTCTGTTTACAAAGACTGTAACCTTACATCTGCAACAGTTGTAGAAAAATTCTCTCTTGCTGATTTTCAGTAAATTTGGCTGAAATTTGCACAAAATTTGGATGGAAACCTGACTGGTGGTTGAAAACTCACTGTTAGAGGTTTATTAAAAGATCAGTTGTGTTATACTGTGCAGTACCTGTGGTACCTTAAGCGAGCAATTTAATTTCATGCTGCCTTTCCTCTTGTGTTTGTTGAAATATGGAATTCAGTGTGTGAACTCTTCTTTGGAGTCTAATTGAGTTTTGTAATATGTATGAATTGCGTTTTGTTTATAATTTTTTGTCTTAATGAACCCTAAGTTTTTTCACTTCCTATTGAATTGTGCTCATATTATTCTAGCCCATCCATCACTCTTTAGATTTATGCCGCACCCTCCCTTCCCGTCCCTTGGGTATAGGCAGGGGGTTGTAGCAAGTGTTCAGTAATAGAGAATAAGCTGTATGCTGTATTTTAAAATCATGTTAGGAAAAATTGCAATATACATGCTGTTCATTATGATAGATTACATTATTCAGTGAAGCAATGTGTCTCTGTCAGTTTTCTTAATGGATTTTTAAAAACTGGGACTTGATGACTTCTGGAAGGTAAAATAAACCTGATGACAGCAGTAACTTCTGGTTGGGACAAATACATGAGTGGATTTGCATTTGTCTGTGGTTAAGTTATTAAAATAACATCAAACAAAAGCCATATTGAAAGTAAAAAGCATATTTATGTTATTTGCTTGTTATTTGCGTGGTTATCACAGTAGTACAGGAACACACACAGCGGCAGACTGTACCATTATGTTTCCAGCATTTGGGATGGATGTGTAGACGGCCCAGAGTCCTGTCTCATCAGCCATGAGGTCGATGTCAGAGGATCCACCCCAGCTGTAAGGGAAAGTGTTATTGTATCCAGCTCCACTCAGGCTGCGCTGAAGCAACACGCTGCGAGAGCGGAAATGGTACTGAACCTGGAAAAGAGAGGCCCCTTCTGTCATATCCCTCACTCTGATCATCTGATCACCAAACTGATAATACTCTCCTGCTCATAATTCTGCCAGTGTCCTACCAGGATGTTGCTCTGGTGCTTATTGTAGTAGAGTGACCCGTTGTAGACCACATGGCCAGTTCCTGCCCAGGGGTGAGGCAACAGATGCTGCACAAAGTTTTGGCCCTTGGTGAAATCCCCCATGGTCCTGTACTCCAACACACGCCTGCCTTTATAGTAGCCGTCCATCGACCACACCTGATGAGGGAAGAAAGGGAAATACAGGGCTTAACTCTGATCTTACAACCTTATTCACTATGCAAAATTAACACCCACCAAATATTAAAACTGCTCTACCTAATTTCTTTTAAGCCTAGAGAGACTCACAACAATCTGACACCATAAGCTGTCCTAACTGCTCTTTGCCCCTTTCATCATGTCCTGCTTCCCAGTGACAATGTGAACTATGGATGCCTGGTTGTGACAGACTGCAGCCTCCAGTCCAAAGCTAACATTTGCTGACCAATGAGTAAGTACCGCTAATGTGACACAAAGCACTAACGTTACACAAAGCTTATATTACTCCCAAATTAACTCAATACAAAAGTAAAATCATGACCATTCTAGGTCACAAATGCATCCAGAAGGAAGAATACTACATCTGATTCAGATGTAACTGCTTTTAACACTCTCCATCTAAAAAAGCTAAACTGATGTGACCCCTGGTTTTTGCTCTTTTTTTGTCCCACTCTCTTGGTGCTAAACAATGCCACCTCTTCACTCTGGCAGCCGCTATTTCAGACTTTTAGCTGGCTGTTTGAAATGGCTACTGGTGGTCTGAAAAACAGTTCTTACAACCTGTGCTAGGTAGCAGGCGGTGCTAATTTATGGACCGTATTTTGACAACACAGGTTAGAGAAGCTGTAGGAGGGGGGTAGTATAGCAGAGAGACATCACATCCTGCCCCATTTTCCCTTGAATTATAAGACAAATAAATTCTGTCATTTGCATAGAGATCTGTAATGGTCACCTGACATGCTAATCAGCAACTTGATTAGATAATGACATGGTCTTTGGCTTTTGGCTGGTAGACAAAATCGCCTTTGTTGGCCACCTCAAATCAAGACAAATTAGTCACTCTGAACCTCGGATGGACAAACATGCAGTTTTATCCATTTAAAATTAAATCTACAACTGATTTGTGTGCTGGAGTTTCTACAAAAATGAAGCAGGGCGATTTAATCTGCTGGACATAGTTTTTATGTTTTGGTCCCAGTGGTGCGATAATAAGTGTTACAGAATGATGTGAATTTAGCAAATATGACACTGAAACGCAAGGTGCCACTTCAATTGCATTTGTGTTCAACATCACAAATGATGACGTTTGTACCATTCAGCATTTATTATTATTAACTTGTCTAATAGGTGTAGAA
>NW_018128168.1:499892-505879 GCF_001952655.1 Monopterus albus
GCTGAACTGTATGGCATAATACCAAGAGGGGTTTTTAATATATTCACCCTCCAAAGTAATTCTACAAAGTATATGGCACTGAGGTAATTAATGCCTTGTGTTTTCCAGGTAATAATCAGTCTTACAGAGCTGTGAGGGCATGAGCAGGTTTGGAGCAGTAGAGGCATCTAGGAGTTGAAAGTTATCTGGTCTGCACAGTGTCCTGACCTCAAACCCTACGGCAAACATTTGGCCACAAGGTGAACATGGAGCTTTAGCCTGTTAAATATGAATAGTGGTTTCAAATAATTAGGTTTAACAAGAAAATGAAATAATTAGCAGTACAGTTTTATATACACAGCATGATCTTGCCAGGTCTGTTACAAACTGGACAATGTTGAGTAGTGAAAATGCAAACTTTGATCTTAGAATATATTTTAAATAACTCAAAAAATGTATTTTAATTGCTTTAAATTAAGATTTTAAACTAAACCAGAGGTTATGGGAGGCAAGAAAAATGTCACTGTATTCATTGGCTGTAACTTATGGCAAACAAGGGAAATAAAATCTACACGTCCACAGTCAAACTCCTTATGCTTTGCATAGCATAATTTTGACCCTACACCACAGTGTAAGCATTAATTAGCTAAAACGTGCTAGCTACACCTACTAATATCTGCTAATGATGGTTGTCACACAGATATTAGAAGCTTCATTTTGTTTACTTTTATATATTCTTTCATGCCTACTTGATGACATTTGAGGATTTAGACCTAAAAGAGAGAGAAGGTTTTAACAGTTAATTTTCTTATGATGAATATACTGACAGGTCATAAAAGTCTTCTCTGATAATTACAGATGATAAAACCTGATTTATTCTAGGTATGAAGGATTGATGTTCACCCTCCCTCACTTACTCAGTCAGGCTGACCTAAATGGCAATAACTGCCTGAAGAAAAGTAAATCAGATAATCTGTGCTTAGAATATGTGTAGAGATGGGACAGAGGAATTGGCGAGGGTGATGGAACAGAGAAAATAGAGATGAGCGGGAAGAATAAACGAGATGGGAGTAAAATTGTTTATTGACAGCATGAAGGATTAATTACCCAAAGAGGGATGAGAAGTGAAATACATGAAAGAAAGGAGCAGAAAAGCTGAGGAGAGCGAGCGCTGCCGGTGAAAAAGATGCTTGTTATTCCCTGTGCGAACGAAAAGAGCACAGAGGGCAGAAGAGAGCGAGCAGATGAAAAGGATTTTTTTCCAACGAGTCAACGAAAAGAAAATTTCTGTAGCAGCACCACTTTTGAAATTACAGTTAATTTACACTCACAATATTTAAAATCCACATTGAATTGGAGACTTTCAAACAAAGGTAACTGATTGCAGCAATTGTGAGCCCCCTCAATAACACCTTGTTAAAGAGACTCAGCCTGCGGCTTGGAAAGACAATGAAACAGACTGATTGCTCTCTTTCGTTCCCGCCAAACTTCTTTTCTCCTCTAACTGCTCACGTTCCTCCATATTTTTCTCCCTGCTTCAGCAGCTCGCCTGATGAAGCTTTCTCTGTTTTAATTCCCTATGAAACAATGTTTCAAAGGAAGACGAATCCCTTTGTTCTGTGGCAGCTGTAATCTTCTTGCATCTGAACGCACCATTTGTTTTATATAAACAAGCTCCAGACGCTGATTATACAACAATTGGTATTTGCAAGAATGTGAATGGGGACATTTGTACTGTTTCCTAAACTCACATATTAGTTTTAGATGTTGTTGTACCATTTTTTCTACATCTGACCACAGGGCAGTGTTCTTCCACGTACCACTTTTCTCTACCAAACCAAACCCCCCCAACGCTAATTTGCCCCTCTTTGTTTCTCGTTTTTGTTGAGTTTTTAATGCAGCAAACACATTTTAATGCCCATGAACATCAGGGTCTCACTGTAGAGTCAATATTTTAACAGCTCCTGCAAAAATATCTTAGGGTATACTCACACTAGGTGACCTGTACCGTGTCTGAGCACATTTGATCCTTAAAGTCCAGCTTGTTTGACTAGTGTGATCGCTCACTGCTGTGCCCGGGCACTGTTCAGTGCACCGTGCTCAAGGTGGGCTGGGTTCAGTTGGACTTGGGCACAGTACCCATAGTGGGATCACTCACTGTGCAATGAACGTGAACGCTATCTGAGAGCACTTCTCAGTTGCATTATGGTAACCTAACAGTGATCTGGCCTGGATTGTGAGCACAGGTCACTGGGGGAGTGGGGACAATTGAGCAAGGCAACTGGACCTAGTGGGAGTACTTAGTGTGAGTACACCCTCAGATTCTACAGCTTCAGATTCTATGGGGGGACTGGAGCCAATCCCAGCTGACATCAGGAGAGAGGCGGGGTCCACCCTAGACAGGTTGCCAGTCCAGAATATTCTGTTTAACATATAAATATATAGTGTAATATGTTGTGTCTGCCTATGTGTTGTGCTGTTGTCACTGTGTTACTGAGTGACGTTTTGCCACCCTTGACTCTGTGTGGCCATCCACATGAAATGAAGTATAAAAGAAACAACCATGGCAGTGTCTCCAAACAGCCCTGTTTGTTCTCCACGCAGTGCAAACATTGTAATTACTCTGCTTTTGTAACTGTGGATAAACTGATAAACTTTTCAGAAGAGTAAAACCCTTCCCAACAGTGCAAAAATCCAATAATCTTAATGAGAGTGTGCAGTGTTCAAGAATCTGATAAGCAGCCAAACACATAAATCTATTTACTCAAGCTGGACCTCTGTGTGTCTTCATCTCACCACCCCCACTGAGACATCTTCTGGCTTTTACCACAGTGCTGTTTTCAGTCTTAGCGCCCAGTAACCCAAACATTTTAATAACTAATCATCACCTAATCTTCAACTTAACCCCAACCACAGTGGGCAACGTAACGGGAAGCAATGTTTGAAGGAGAACACGCTGGCTCAGTGAGGAAAAAATCACAAAGAGGGAGTTTCATACTACAAAGAGACACTTGATGTGTCCAGCTCAGCCTGCTAAAGCCTGATATTACCTTCAGAGGAACTCTGCTGAGAACATTTACACAGAATAAGGACTGTTTTTGTATTTCTTATGGTGTAGTCACACTAAGAAGGGATCACTTCAGGGCCAAGTCATGAAAGTCCACTTCGGGGATTTCATGACCCTTTAAAAATTCAAACCTTTCTCTGATGTCTCTCGCAGCCTGTCTTGACCTCTTTTTCCCCTCGTCGTCTCTTCCTTTCTGTTGTTTCCCTTTGTCATCGCCCCCTTGCTTCTTTCATCCCGTCCTGCTTGTCTGCCCCAACTGTTGTTCTTTTGATCTGTCTTCTCCTACTTCCTTCTTTCTCTCTTTGTTTTTTCCTATTTCTGTTCACCAGCTCTTTCGTCTTCCTGTCTCCTGTCCCTGCTTCACACCTCTTCACCAACTGTCCCCACCGACTATCTCTCGCTCTCTCTGTTATTTGCTGTGTCTTTCATCCTTCTCATCCTCTCACACTGTCAGTGGAGACATTTTGACAGATCAGGGCACCTCAGCAGCTGTTCTCAAATAAAGCGACAGGTGTGTGCATGTGTGTGTACATGTGTGTGAGTATGGAAAGTACAGTACAATGCATGTGCACACATTCACACACTGATGAGATAATGAAGAATTCATAAATGCCAAATGGGGACCCTTTGCAGACAATGTAGTCATGGATACCAAAGGATGTATAAGAATGACTTCACTCATTTTGACTTTGTGTGTGTGTGTGTGTGTGTGTGTGTGTGTAGCTGGGTTGTTGTTCTAAGTGTGGCACCAGTTCCATACTGATTTAGCTGATAAGGCCTGGGAATTCAAAGATAATTAAATTACCTAAATGAAATTATACTAAATTTAAGAAAATACAACCATGTAATTATTTTTGCCACTTAGCAGGTGACATTTTTTATTCCCAAATTAAGAAACCTAAGAAATATCAAAGATCGCCACAGTCATCTGAATGCACATCCTAAAGGGACAGACATGCTTTACTCATACCCTCGTATATACGTGGACACGGGCGAGGTACATGCACGTATTCCTATTCATACTTAAAACTGAGGGTGTGTCTTTTGTCTGTGTGCATGGACAGGGATTTTGCTGTGTTTACCGTCAGCACAGACAAACTTCTGGCCTGCATCCAGATGTCTGCAAAGTTTCCACATGGACCCTTGGGAAGATGACGTAAATTACGTCACTCGACCTTAGAGGGCATGTGGACGCGCAAAGCATAAATAGAGTGTTCAGAAACATCACAATTTGGATTTGCACCTGTATTTGCTGAAAAAGACAGCTCTTGTTTTTGGGAAACTGACACAATAAATTGTTCTTCAGTCACCTATTGATGTATAATAATGAAGTGTAACTACAGTAACAACAGAAGAACAATTGTTGTCACATTTACATTATCCTTTTGACAACACCCATGTTTGCTTTTTCTGTCTTTTGGGTTTGATGTTCTGTCAACACAGCAGCATCTGAGGGCCTTTAGCAAACAACACACTATTGTGTGCCTTGGAAAGTATTAACAATAAAGTAAATGTCTTTTAGACTGTGTTTGTAGAATTGCAGAATATGTAACAATAGACTGTAAAGCTGCCTGAGGCACATTTGAGATATTGGGCTATACAAATTAAATTTGACATGACTTGATTTGAGCAGCTGGCCTTTTACACCTACAATAAGGTTTTCATCAGGTGGCCAAAAACACGACATGAATGAGATGATAATGTTGCTCTGTACTTGCTGGATGTGTTTACAGGCAGCTGTTTGCCAACAAAGCTACATTGTGGAGTTTTTGACCAGCAGTGGTACAATGTTTTAATGAACCAGGCCCTGTTTTGTTTGCATGTCATGCACACACATGATATATAATATGATGGTTTCACACTATGCAGCTGATCAACAAGAGATGTAGCAATGTAACAGCAAAAGGTGGGGAAGAAGAAGATCGCTAGATATGGATTATGGAAAACTGGATACTGATACCAAGTATATTCACTGTTTATAAGAGCTGCTCCTTTTGCCGTGACTGTCTATGAGAAAAATGCATTTGGGCCAGTACAAAAATGAACCATTTTTGGGGCATTAGAAACACTTCAAGTGTTTGATTAGAATTCAGTCTATTCAGTCCATTCACATTTGGAAAGTCTACAGCAGATTTTTTTTTTAATCCCATTCAAATGTGCAGGTTGTCAACTCAAGTGTTTGATTAGAATTCAATCTATTCAGTCCATTCACATTTAGAAAGTCTACAGCAGATTTTTTTTTAAAATCCCATTCAAATGTGCAGGTTGTCAACAGGAAGTCAATCAGCCAGAGGAAGTCCTGAACATACATGGTCTCAACCAGCTCGGCTGAAAAACGTGGATCCATGAGGAAAGCCCATGAAGGCTTTTGTGACATTGTACGTGATTCACTGCACTTCCTGTGTCCAGCTTTCATTTTGGTACATTTTCACTTGCCTATCTGGCCCTTGTCGCCATCCCATACTGTTCCACTTACACTCCTCTGTTTTCCATCAGTGTAATCAACCTGTCAGCATGAAAGGCAGCAGTCAGCATTCACTAGTTGCCAGCATGTTGTCAATTAATTTGTCTCTCACCACATTCCAGCATTTCTTCTCTTTGCTTGTCCTAGTTTTGACCCGTTTTCTCCCTTGAACTCTGACTCCTCCCAGTTTAAACCTCTGGATTTATTGGTCATATGGACTCTGGTCAATATCTGTCCCTAGTTTCCTCCCTGACCGCATTGCGTATGGACTCTAGCTTCAAAATAATCAGTCTATTATATGTTCGCCTTCCCTGGCTGTTTTGATATGAACTGTTTCTGTGACTATGACTAAGCCTGTTCCCCGCTCTCACCTGTTGTAGTTACTGTTCAGTGTGTTTAGCATTTCATTTCAGTTGGCAAGTTTCTGCCATCTTATTAACCTGTGTTACTATTTACTGATATTATTGTATCTTCTCG
>NW_018128168.1:507642-520957 GCF_001952655.1 Monopterus albus
ATTTACTGATATTATTGTATCTTCTCGAGCCAGACATAGCATTTGCATTGCTGTGCTGTGCGAGCAGTCACTGTAATTATATTACTGTATTCTCCTGGGTCTGTCATTTTTCCTGCCAGTATACTCACCCTTCCTAGTCAAAATTCCTGTGTTAACTTGTTCAGTAGTATCCATTCAGTATTGTTATTAAAGCCTTATTTTCTTGCCACCGCATCCTTGTCTGTAGTCTGCATCTGGGTCCTCTAAATGTAATCCTGGCAGTGCTAGCCCAAAATAACACTGAATTTGTATAAAATGCCCTATTTGTGTTTTGCCACATGTCACACTTATCTAGAGCACAACATTCAACAGACAGAGGTAGAAGTAAATTCCTGTTCTTGAGACAAAGATGCAAACGGACATGGGGACCAGGAAAGAGGCCCCACAAATCGCCCTGTAACAACAGTTGCACTGGTTACTGGGAAACAGAAGGCTAAATCTGGGCTACTGCTGCTGTGTATAGCAGCTTCTCAACACAGGGAGAAGCTCTAATAGGGAACAGGCAAGGGTCACCATGGCGATATAAATCACACCTGGCAACTGGGAGACAGTCGCCTTGACAACTAGCTTATTATGCGCTCCCTGAACAGTATGTGTGTGGAGAAAATGGATGAAGCTCATAGTGAGTGAAGACCAAGCGCAGACAGGAGTCAATTTAAAAGTAAACTAGAAAGAGACAGAAAAATACAGAGGTTTGCTCCTTGTTACCACATTTACAACACCTGCTTCACTTCTCTCTCTCACACACACACTGTACACCTACCCTGCTGTCAGAGCTGGGTATCATGGCATCAGTCATCCAGGAGCCAAAGCGGGACCCCGAGGCTCTCACGGTGATCGGGCCGCTAACTGCAGTCAGACGACCACAACCTGTTAACAGATGATTAATGTATCATAGTAAATCTGCAATGACATTTCAAAAAACAGTGAGTTTAAACACACTGAGAGGATAAAAAGTATGCGTTCATGTTTTCTGGACTGGAGTGAGCCATGTTCCTTGTCAAGGTCACCTGGTCAGCTTGTTTATGACATTTATGTCGTAACTGTACCTTCCATCTAAACTCAATTTATCAGCATTTCAAAAAATCTATTAAAACAGAATTATGTTTGCAGCCGAGGCACGGGCAGTAAAAGAGATGTTGTTGGTGTTTCCCCACCATAAAACAATAACACAGAAAAGACGTGACTGGAAAACGGAAGATGTTTTAGACTCAGTCACAATGACTGCCTATGTGTGTATCTTTCACTCTGACTACTTTCTATATTCAAACAAATCAGGTTTAATTTTGAGTGAAAGCCTCTTTTTTGTTTTTGGTCCTTTTCAACATTTGGCAAAGTGTTTCAGCTGCCAAACCTTCACCTAAGGTTAGGTTACTAAATGCAACTGTGACCTTAAAGTGATAGACCACCCATTTATCTTGTGAGAATAAAACAATGATAGATTTCACCAGTTTTTATTACAGAAACAGCCTCAAAATGGCCATATAAATATCTCAAGCCACTTCTATGCATCTAACATATTCAAATAACACTACTTATGTCTCTGTCCTCATCCTGGACCTTGTGCCTTCTGTTACAAGGTGTTTCAAGATGCTTGACCAGTCTGTGATTTCCTTGGTATCTTCATTTGGGTTATTTTCTACTGTTTTAAAAAACACACATGACATTATACAGTTAATTTCACAGGTAGAGCATTCACTGAGTTGTCAGACTTATCAGTATGTGTGTGTGTAATCACTGGATTGTTGCTTAAAACCACTGGAATGTGATATTTCATGTACTTGACTTCCCCATGTTGAAAATACAAACTCATGAGTTCCATTAGAAGGGAGGATAAGTCATATTTTTCCATGTATAACAAGTATTAGAACTTCACATACCCAGTTTGTTCATGCAGCTGTGTAGTCTGGTTTCCAGCAGTAAAACTCTCTGCTGAAGCTCTTCGTAGTCATACGCTCCAATCTCTTCCTGAATGTCTGTCAGGATGACTGACAGGTTGAGGAGTTCCTGCCGCAGGGTGGCCAACATCTGCAGGTCCAGTCTGTACTGCTCCACCACTGACAGAAGGGGCCGTAACTGAGACATCTGGCCCTTCAACTCCTGGGGGAGCAAGAAAAGTACAAAAAAAAAAAGTCAGAGAGAAGACAGACTCCCCGTTAATGTGGTTAACTCTGATAAAACATCTGCCTATCTGTCTTCTGGGTGATGTAGCTTGGCATAGAGCCACTGCTCCTTTACAGTCAGCTAAGGCAGTTTATGCATCTGGCCAGGATACCCTCTGAATGTGACTACTTCTTTAGCGTGGACTGTTCTAACTTGGAGGAGACTGCAGACTGGACTCAGGTGCTTTTCATTCAGATAATTACAGTTCCTGCCATCCTTGCTTCTCCATCCTGCAGCCTGTGATGTGGGGATTCATCAAGCAAGGACAGAGGAGACTTTCACAGGAGGATTGGGTGAGGAACCTCAGGTGTATTGGATGCAGATGTTTTTTTATTTATTTATCAGAAAGCAGTGTCCCATCAGCGTGAATCTGTTTAGTGACTTGTGACTGGATCTGATGAGAGAGTAAAAGGAACAGGTGGTCTGTTGTGAAAATGGCCTTACTGTTATATTATTTTTACTGCATGACTGCAGTACTGGAGGTTACACAAACTAGCCATGGAAACAAGAATATAAGCTCCAATGCAGATGTAATGTTATTCATAAGAAGATGTGTGCATAATGATGAATGAATCATAAAGAAACTCTTGAAACTTTGTCTCCTTTTTATTCATCAGTCATTTTTTCATTTTCTTTTCTTATTTTCCATTCCAAGTGCATCTTGGCTTGCCCAGGAAAAATATACCACTGCAGTCACACTTATTATTGTCTTGTAATAAGCTTCAGCCTGAAATGTATCAGAGTTCACACACATATGATTGAATTGTGCATTATTTTGTACACACATTCCATCACACCTAGAGAATACAAGAGATTCGTAATTATTTCTGGAGCAGCAGTCATCAGGTGTCAGATTCACACAGCCAAGTCAGTTAGATTGTTAAATGCATTTGGTTTTCATTGTCACAATTTAGCACAAGGGAAAAATGCTTTGTATGATTTTGTGTGTTTCAGTGAGACGGGTCTGAGGCCACCTCTGCAGGTACCCACATACTGCACCTGTTGGTGATCAGCTGATGGACACTCCTTGTTGGGGAAATGTTAAAAAAAAGACTGTTATACAATGAAAAAACTGTCAGAACATTTGTGAATTTACAAGACCTGTGTCTAAGCTGAATAAATGTAAGGATATAATTGATTTCGGTGTGTGAACCTTTCACACAACCAGCTCTCTTTTTGTGTTTGGTTGACTGTGATGTATTTCTATTTAATTATTTCTTCACATTTTACAGGTAAGATGCTGTGTGTACTGAGCAACTGGCAGTTTCCTCCCAGTGTTGCTCCCTCACATCTCTCTAAGGAGCTGAGACATGAGAAAGTGATGCGAGTGGGAGAAGCAATGAGCCACATTAGCCAAATGGAAAGCACCTCTAGAAAATGCTGGAGGCACTACATATCCCATCTGGCCTGAGAACACCGCACAGTCTCATAAGAGGGGGTGGAAAATGTGGCTGGAGTAAAGTACGTCTGGGCTGCTCTGCACAGCCTGCTGCTACTGTGACCCATAAAGCAGCATAAATGGACAGAGGAATCTTTTTTCATACTGGACTCTCACCCACAGCCTAAGAGCTTTTTTCTGACTGAAAAAAATCCATCTTTTCATAATGTTATCACAATTTGAGGCAATGTGGAAGGAAAATGTGATAGAGGATCAATATTTAGCGAATGAATAATATGTATGAAGCTGTGTGTTGCAGCAAGAGGAAAAAAAAAGTTTATCCTTATATAAACCTTTTATTTCTCAGTTTTAGCTGCGGCACTCAGATGTCTTTTCACCCACCCAAAGATCGGGTGTAGAGAGAGGAGTTGGATTTGATTTAGAAAAAGGAGAAGGATTAAGAAAAGTGTCAGAAATGAAGACAAAAGCCTCATCATCTCTTCAGAACATCACACCCCCGTACACGAACATGGCGCATCCAGGAAACACACTCGGCAGTCAGTCAGCCACCGTGTGTGTCTAATCCCTCCCTCTACCTTGAAATCAGGACCTAAACACTTCTGAAATCATTTCAAAAGATCATATGAAGTTGTTTTAGTATAGCGTGAAAATTCTATAATTGTTTGAGTTGATCTTATTTAACTATTTCATCCTCACTGACTGGCATCGGTATCATTATTTGCATATAATTGTAAGTTCATTAAGTATATATTAAAACAATATTTACAAAATGCAGAAAATGTCACGGCCTTTTAAATAGCAAACACTTTACCTGGCTAATCCCTCCTGTCTCCTCCTTTATCCTGAGCTCTCTAATCTTTCACCTTCTGTTTCACTGTCACTCCCTGTCTCTGCCTAACCTTTAGCTATGCTCTTGCTTCACACTGCTCATTCCTCTCAACCCTCCCTCTCATGGGTTAATATGCAATAAGACATCTTTTTCTTATATGTATTGTATCCTCCTTGGGAGATCCAAGATTGCAGTCAATCTGTTTGTCTGTCTGTCCTAAGCTCTCTGTTTGACCTCCCCTTCTCATTTTCCCTTGTTCCCTTACCCCCATTGGATAAAGGAAACTTTTTATTTATTGATAAACTCACTGTAGTTGCACATCCGTAAATATTCAGTAGTTCTGCTTGAAAGTGCAAAGGCAAAAGCTTATAACTGGGAAAAACCCCCAAAGAGAAACAAGCATGCGCGCATGCTCTTGTGTGCACACACACAGACACACATGCTAACTGCACACAAACTAACTGCAAAAAAACGTACAGACCCCAGAGCCCGGTGATGTTAAGAAGATGCTTGGTAAAAGATGAAAGGATGGAATTTATGGGGATGTGGTAATGCTATTTATTTGGGGAAGTAAGGGGTAGTGTGTGTACGTATGTGTGTGTGCGGGCACACGTGTGTGAGCATGTTGTACACTGGGTGTGTCTGTTTGAGGAACACCTATGGATCCTCTGTCAGGTTCATATAGTATCTCATGCTTTACTGTAAATGTTCATACTTCTAATTTTATTTTCCAGATTTGTTTTCATTAATCTGCATTATCTTTTCTATTTGATATTTAGACTAATATTTCAACATTTTGGAAAATACACTTGTTCACTTTCTTGCAGAGAAGGCAGCTGTCTGTACAGCAAATGTACGTGTAACAAGTGTCATGCTTACCATGGTTGTGTATGGACTTTACTGTGGATCTGGCTGCTGTTTGCTCCATGTTGTTTGAACTGTTTGCCAAACCTTCTGGTTCTGGAGACTAATTTTTCTTCTTGCTTTCAGGATTGTGACCTTGACCTTGCTGAAAGCCTTGGTTTGATTTTTGCCCAAGTTTACTTTAGCATAGTCTGCATTAAGCCTGAGAGCCTCCTGCTCATGCTCACATGTAAGATGTATGTTTAGCTCGCAGCACCTGCCATAGTGCTCCCCTGTCTAGTTTATGTCGGTTGATGTACTAAAGCATGAAACATGCAGCTAAATTCAGCAGCTGGTTAGTTTATCACCTTCCAGGCAAACAGTGGAGAGTCAAGAAAGTTAATGCACACAGCCAAGAAATAGTCTGTAGAACAGCAAACTGCTGGTTTAACACTGCAGTTTTGTGCACAGATAACTAAACGAGTAATTCATGAGCTTTGTAGGTGGATTTTTCTAGCGATGCACCAATCAATCGGTGGAGATCGAAAATGGCCAGTTTTCAGCATTATTTATTAGTTACAGTCACATACAGTTCTTAGAAAGATAGAAAATTGGAATCAGCAGGTCAGACCTAAAAAATAAAAATACAAAAATCGGAACAAGCTCAGAAAGTTACAGTTGGTGCATCTCTAGATTTTTCTATTATTGAACAGAGCCAGAATAACTGTTTCACTCATTTCCAGTCTTTGTGCGAAGCTAAGCTAAATCTGGGCAAGAAAGCGAATAAGCAATTCAGATTGAAGCATGCCCTAGCAACATGCTGAAATATAAAATTTGAAATGATGTTGAAAAACCTATTATGGAGCCTGCATATGTAAAAATATTCACCTTTCAGCTAAATTTATCCTAGATTTTACAAAGCATATGCAGCATAAACAGAGTAGAGAGTTTTACTACCTTTTAATTCAGGCTCATTGGTCCTGAGATTCCAGTTACAGACATTCAACCAGCAGTTTCACAGCTTATTTAACTGTTTAGATCATTCACTCCTCATTGCTCAGATCCATAGCCACTCGCTCTCTGTAGCTCTTGTGATAATCTTCTGCTAGCCTGCTGCTTTGTTACTGACACAGGCGCCTGCCAGTGGCGTCATGGCAGCAAACACCAAGCAGGATGAGATTAGCACTCCTAATTTAAGAAGTGAAACACATTTAGAGTTCTTTGGTGGTGCTGAGAGTTCAGCACACTGCAATTTAAGAAAACACAAAACACAAGTACATACAGAAAACACAACCAAAAACAGATGTGTTTTCTGTTAGCAGTGTGTGTCTGTATTTGGTTGTGCTTTCTGTGTTTGGCCGTGTGTTCTGTATTTGCAGCTTTTTTTCAAAATGTTGCACTTGTGTTTTGTCTATTTGCACATTTCCATCAGTTGCAGTGCTGTGAGCTCTCAGAGCCACTGTCAGCTTATCTTCGATCCTTACAATATTAAAGCACTGACACCATCTGATTTTGTGCATCAATATTATGTACACTTTATCATTAATGCCAAAATTTCAGACTCATTCCTGGCAGATTTTCTCATTTTGGGCAGCTCAAAATCTTTATGTGTGCAGTGACACTGCAGTTTTCCTGGCACCTTCGGCAGGACGCTGTGTGACACTTACACAGCCAACATCTAGCAGGAAAATTGACAGCTTCAAGACAAATTTTGTCCCCTTCATGGAAGATGCTCGCGTGTCTGAGTGCAGACAGGAAGCTTCAGCTTGGCACGCGTGAAATCAATGTTTTCACACCAAAGGTTATGTGTTCCCTACAGCGACTGTCTTACATTGTGTGTGCATGTGTGTGTGTGTGCCTGGGTGTCTGAATGGGTGCGCCTGGCATTTCTCACACTGTGGGGACTGAAAACCATTTACACACTCACATTGTGGGGACGGCCTTTCTTGTGGAGACCAAATGCTGGTCCCGACCATGGACAGTAATTCACTGAATTTTAGGGTGCCAGCTTGGTTTATGGTGAGAGTGAAGGTTAGGGCTAAGCCAGTAGTGCTTACAGTAGAAGTCCAGGAAATGAATGTAAGTCCAGTGAAGGTCTTCGTGAGAAATGAAAACATACCTGCAGGCCCTTAGCTGTCAGAGTGCGTGGGTTGGCCACATAGGTGTGTAAACGTCCGTCCACTCCTCTCACCAGTGGCTCAGAATCTCGGACGTACTGCAAGTCTCTGGATGTACGCAGGTCTACCACCTCCATCGACTGACTCACATTCTGAACCTGACACACACACACACACACACATAGACGGTAGATATGAGTGATTATTGTTAGTATCCCGCATTGCCAGAAATGCTAATGATTTGTTTTGGCTCTTGTCTGACTCCCATCTGTTATTTTTTCCCAAACACCTGTTGTGTGCCTATGGTGATGTGATAGAATACTTAAAGGGTTAATGCACTGAATTTTTCATTTTTGAAGATATCTGTTGTGGTATCTAGCCATGCAGGGAGTTCTGGTTTTGTCGGCCCAGAAGACATCTATTTCTGACATTTCTGATTCCACCCCATTACAATAAAGATAAAAAACGAAATGCTGGAAAATGAAATGAAAAATGACATTTAGAAACTTTGTGTCTAACCAGAAATATTGTCTGATTAATCCACAGAACACATGGGCACTATTTCCTCTTTAGTCTTTCAGTACTTCCTTACATTATTAGATGTGTATGCATTCACAAAGTGTACAGTTATGTATGAGTGTTGCTGTGGTCTTTTATTTGTAGATACTGTAGCAGGTATCTTATAAATTAGCAGCTCTGTGAGGCTATAACTAAGTGATTATTATCAGCATGTTATTACATGCTGCTGTTTAGCAGGTATAATGTTTATGTTTACCATCTTAGTTTAACCTGTTAGCATGTTATCATACGCTAATTAGCTTTAAAGCTACAGCTGGGGCTGGTGGGACCATCATTACTCTTGCAGGTATTTGGTCAAACTAAAGATTTGACCTGATGGTGGTGCTAGATGAAATTTGAAGGGCTCGCCAAAGTCTTCAATACTATACTCAGATAATAACTGTAGCAAATTTCAAAGCATTTCATCCAATAGTTGTGAAGCTATTTCACTTTGAAATAAGAACATACAGTAACAATAAGGAAAAATCAAAAGTTAGAAGATCACCAAGGTTAGTGGGGCTCATCTTCAGGGTGCCATGTAAAAGCTAAGGGCTCTGTGTCCAGTGGTATTTCAGTGTGGACCAAAGTGGTGCGGTGTGTTGTGTTGGACTTAAATAAGGATAATCACCTTTATTTGGCCAAGTATGTTACACACAAGGAATTTGTTTCCGGTACAGAACCAATGGCAGCCATCTGCGGTGCCAACTCAAGCGATGGCTCTAACCATCGGGGACAACGGGGGGGTTCAGGGTCTTGCCCAAGGACACTTCGACACGTGGACTGCAGGCACTGAGATTTGAACCTTCAACCTTCTGGGTGGGAGACGACTGCTCTACCCACCGCGGACAGATGACTCAAAATGTGAACAAATAAACCATATAGAGTCTATGTTTACGGTGAACCAAACTGGGGCCTGACAATATTAAGCCAGCCAAATAATATTTCTCTTTGAAGAAATATCTCAATAGATCCCCTGAAACATGAGATTCTCACTTGTAGTATGCTGTGCTTAGAGAGAAAAACACTCCCACGCTTCTTCTCATTAGTCACCCTGAAATGCTACCAGATACTTCAGATATCTTCTGATAGTGAACAGAAAAACAAGTGTGAAAAAAAAAAAATCCATTACAAAAATAACCCAAATAATCAGAAGTGATACGCAAACAAACAAACATTCAGGCAAAAACACACCCACACACATCTCCCGCTATAACACATGCTGGGAAGGCCAGAGATGAGCGGAAAAATCGGAGCACAACACACTTAAACACACATACACTCACACATATTTGCACTCACAGCAGGATATAGGTGTCACTTCCACAGGCACGCTGAGCTAATTAAGATTCATAAATACAAAGGTGTGCCAACAGGAACAGAGTAAGGACAGAGGAGTTATTTCCAACTGTGTTCATCCACCTTTCTCTCTTCTCATTCTTGTTTGATCAGCAGCAGTAAATGGGAAAAAAGGAGCTTTAATCCCCATGACATTATCAAGAGTGTACTGGGCTTCATTTTTACTTTGGCGAGAACACAGGATATATATATCCTGATGTGTCAGCCTTGCAGGAGTGCATGCTTTGGGAAATGTTTGCTGGATTGATGGTGTTCAATAATTCATCCACTTATGTCACAAATCACTTTTATTCCTCTCCGGAGATGTATATATACAGTACATTGCAGGAAATGTGCTTATAGTCATTTCCTCATGTAAGTACACATATATATGAACACATTTCCATTCAAGCATACAGGTATACAGAGCTGCACCGTGCAAGACAGAGCAATGTTTCTTTCTCATCCTGTGTCAGTGCTTTTTTGAGTTTAAACTCTTTTGGCATGTTGAATGACTAAAACCTGAGTGTGTGTGTCTGTTTGTGTGTGTTTCTGGAAGTGTCAGAACAAAGAGTCAGTCCGGTGAATATTTCATTCTGGTGCGGTGCCTTTTCCCTGAGCTGCATCACAATGCTTCATGTTTCAGGGCATCAGACAAGCACACGCACCTGTTCAGTCAACAGGCGTAGCTGTCGACTCCGAGGGTCTCGTTTGCAGAGGTTCCGTGCCGGAGCGACCACCGTGCACACGCACTTGCCATCAGGATCTGAAGCCGTGCTGTACACCTGCCAGCCCTCCTCTGCTCCCGGGTACAAACCCTGCACACAGACACACTCTGAGTTAATGAAGTCACTGCAGGAACATCGGGTCAGTTGGCCAATCGACAGAGGAGGTCAGCCAAATAAAACACAAGGTAAATCATCTGGTTTTATTGTTTTTTTTTAACAACCTACTTTTTTGAGCATCACAATATGATTTCTATTGAAACTCCTTCAGTAACTACAGACAAGTTAAACAAGTTAAAGAAAAGCCCTGAATCTACCAGGATGACAGTGCCTCCATCCATAGGTTAACTTCCATAGGACATGAGGGTCACTGGTTTGATGAGAATGATAATGATGAGATCACTGAGTGGTTTGATGAGAATGATAATGATGAGAATCATGTGTTGTGGCTTTCACAGTCACAGAGCTCAACCCAGCTGAACACATATGTCAGATTTTGGACTGATGTGTTAGACAGTGTCTCTACCACCATCATAAAAACATCAGCAGGGGAATATCTTTTGGAAGACTGGAGTTCATCCATCCAGTAGAGTTCAGAGACTTGTAGAGTCAATACCAAGGAGCACTGATGCTGTTCTGGTGCTAGGTGGTGGCCCAACACCTTACTAAGACATTTTATGTTGGTTTTTCATTTCATTTGTCATCCGTCTATTAGTGCCAAGGCTGACATTTCCACTGATGAAAACTTCTTTCTGCTACCTCTAAAAGATTGATCCTGTAAAACCTAAAATACGCCACCTTCCACTGACTTGCTGTGACCCAGATAAGACAATGCACTCAGAACACATTCATCACACGTGCTTCTGTCATGAGGCAAACACCACACACTCCACTGGCAGGAGTGTTATGGAATATTTTGTTTTCAATCAATCACTGTTGGACAAGGCTTCCCTTCGGGGTGCACAGTGAACAGTATATGATCAAAAAAGACACACAGTATACTGTAGGTATAGGGGTGTAATATAAGAAAGCTGCATGTTAATGTTTTTTAAATGTCCATTCTTTGATATACTGTATAGGTGGCCATCTAAAATATATAACAGACGTACTGTGTTGATACAAGAAGGTCACTGCATAAACCTCACTTTTAAAAAGTGTTTACATATTGTAATTTTGCTATTTTCTGTGAATCTGTTTTTGTGTAGATTAGAAGTGTTTTGCAAAAGCACTCAGTGAGTCATTTTCTAATGCAACACACATTTGTTTAGTTATTCAGGTCAGGCTGTAGTCGAAAGGTTCGACAAATGTTTTGCTTTAAAAATGTCCCAGTCTAATTCTGCGCCGCTAATAAATCTCATTAAGGTTTCAGACGCTCTCAACTACAGATGTATTGTGATTTAAATGTCCATTTATGTTTGTTAAAAGGAGAGTGCACATTCTTTGCACTTTATTGTAGCTGACTGCACCACAGACTTCAGTGTGTAAATTGGATATTTCTGTTTTGCAGCTAATATTGACACCTTCCATGTCTGCATGCAGGAGAGCTAGCAGAGTAACTGGAGAGTTGCCACCTTCTGCCACCACAGGCAGAGCTGCTGTTCTCTCTGGCAAAAAGCCACCGGCTCCCGGAGTGCCCACAAATCTGCACAAAACAATTATTTCTACCCTCTATTCACAGTCCATGCTAATGCACAACTTCGCTTCTACTCTTACTGCTACCACTTCATTCAAATATTAAATATAAATTAGACATTTTTTTGTTGTGAATTTAATTATTAAATTCAAGATTAAATGTATAATTGTGTTACTTGAATATATTTTTATATTTAGTGCAATAATCATTATCTCCTTTGTTACTGTATATAGAGTTTTTTGATAGAAAAGGAATGTTTAAATTATTATCAAAAACAATATTCTGAATTTTCTTCACTGAGTTTTTCGATCACGACTACCTGCACGTGAAAGGCGTTGCTTATAGTAAAAAAATCCATCTGTACTTTCAGGATCTGATCTCGTTGTTCTTGGTTTCCTGCCTGCAGTTCGACTGTTTTGGCTCAATCCCACTGTTCTCCTAGTGTTGCTTTCAGCCACAGCAGGCAGCTGTTTTCACCAATGACTGTACACTTCCTTCCCAGAACCAACCAGCTCACAAATATTGAACATATGGAGCATTTTTTAGCAAGCGAAGAGCCAGATATTTTCCTCCAGATCTAGTGGAGACCAAAAACAGATTTGAGCACTGGCCTTACATTCATCGGGTGGCAAAGACGACTCCAAACAAATGCTAATGTTGCTGCATCTCTGCTAGACGTGTAACCTGGCATGTGTTTGATGAAGATTCTTGTTAATCAGAGGTGTACAGTGATATGTTAATGTTGTGCTTATCACTTATTTCTGCTGCCCAAAAAAGTTGTTAGTACAGGCTACTCGGTGGATACATTTCACAAATAGGTATTCAGTAGCTTCCAAGACTGAAAATTATGGCCATTGTTTCAAATAGGTATTCATTAGCTTTCAAGACTGAAAATTATGGCCATTGTTTCCTTCAATAGAATAAGTTTTTACTGTAAGTGCAAATACTTTTGGAATGAGAACAGGCATTTGCTGAGGTGATTTTCAAGGCTGCCGCACACAGCACGACATACACTTCATACAGTTACAAAATACCACCTCGGGTGTTCTACAGCGACACATGTTTCTTTTTTTTATGTTTTGGGTTATTTGGGACTTCATTAGTTGGTGCTGTGGTGACAGTAATTGTTCCCTGGAGTCTGAACATTTCGGCCCTAGTCACCCACGCTACAGAACATGTGAATTCACGAGCTCATTTTTAAGCGATT
This sequence comes from Monopterus albus, assembly GCF_001952655.1. Taxonomy (NCBI): domain Eukaryota; kingdom Metazoa; phylum Chordata; class Actinopteri; order Synbranchiformes; family Synbranchidae; genus Monopterus; species Monopterus albus. The sequence continues at coordinate 520,491 of NW_018128168.1, forward strand.
TAACCAGTTCTTCAGTTTGACCTACTTAGTGTTAGCACTTCAGAACAACATAAAGGCACAACTGAGCTCAATGTGACACACACCAGCTTGTCTCAGTAATCTGGCTGAGGAGCTGCCCTACAAATCCTGACAAAGAATGACAAGAGAGGAGGACGCTGGGAGGCTCAAGAAGAGGTATGGGTAGGGGAGGGAGAGGGCTGGAGGGAAACATCTGATAAATCACTCCATCTGGATGTCGTGTGGTAACCTTGAAGTCCCATTTACAATGAAGCTACCGGGGAAGGGGGGTTTAGAAGAGGAGGAACTGGATGAGATGGGACTATGAGCACTGGTTGTACCTACTGCTTGATGTAATTAAAGAGTTGGGGACATACAGCACCTAAGGACCAATTTCACACAAAGGAGAAATGATAAAAATCTACTCAGGCAGCTCAGCTGATTGTGATCAGTGCAAATAGAGGAAAAGC
>NW_018128168.1:521010-577087 GCF_001952655.1 Monopterus albus
CAGGTAGGCAGGTAACATACCATACTCAGAGAAATGTGCGTAACACCTTACATTACTCACAAAAATCTAAATGTTGTCAGTTGGCTCATGATTCCCAACCAGGGGTACTTGTATATCAGGAGTATCTCTACAGGTGCCAAGGAGTATGTAGAACCATTATACTGAGTCAGCAACACCTGAGCAGTACACTTTGTAACTGAGAGTGTGTAAAAAGTATTTAGCAATCAAGTAGGGAAGTCTTAACAGTTACAGTTTAAATCATTAGCTAAATATAATGATACTGTCAATGTCTAAAATATTGTTGATCACTAAAACAACAAATAAATTGATAAAATGAAAGTAATCAATAAATGGTGGGAGCTTTCAGCTTCTGCCAAAGCAAACTGTAGCAGTATGAATGCAACGTTGATCACACTGACCCAAACGTTGACAGTTCAATTGTATGAACCAAATCTTGTAACAATGTCCTTGATATATGATCAGTTGTTTAAAAATATCCATTTAAAAATCTTTTCAACTGTGGAACTTGGTGCATTTTGATGAAGTTGACTTATTTGATGGGGCTGTGGGGAAACATTAGACAAAAAAGTCTGAGAATCGTGCTCATAATTATATTCACACACCATCAAATTGATTTACAGAAACATAACAGCTGAAGGTTTCAGGGATTTTATGTTTACTGTCTTTGAAGTAAAAACACTGGAACTTTAACATCTCCATCTGTGCTCACCTACTTCTGGTGTGTGTGCTTCTGTGTGTGCTTGTGGTTGTGCGCAGGTGTCTACTTGCATGAGACTGTAAGCACTTTGCTGAACTTGCAAAGTACAGCCACACAGCAGCTGTGAGGTGCCTCTCAAGCCAAACAGCTAAATCATGCAAGCACACACTCACACACACACACACACACACACACACACACACACGCACCGACACACAGTATATACACTATACAGAGACCTGCAGTGGTCGAGCATCTACAGTACATAGGGTTTGCCAGGGTGTTGCTAAGGCAACAAATCACTGGCTGTCCCATGGGTGAGTCAGCCTTCCCCAGGAGAAATATCACCCTCGTTGGTCAGAGAAAGAGCAATCCTATTACCCCTCAATGTGTGTGTGTAGGCACACTGTACATACTGTTCTTTTCATTGTGCTCTTTTTTCAAATTTGGTTCTAAATCCCTTCTACTGCGCCTCTTTCCTTCTCTATTTTTGTACCTTCTTTGATCCATTTTTGCACCAGTGAAGCGATCAAATCTTTGCTAGGTGCATGCTACAGTAAATGTTCTTGATTGTGTTGATTCCACAGTTTCACTCTCAAATTTTAAATGTTCATGGTGTCTTGCATTTTTCATTTAAAAAGCAGCAATTTATCTTATTAAATGCAAAAAAAAAAAAGTTACATTACAAAGCTTACGCAATAATATGTACAGAGACTGGGTGTTAGCGTGTTTAAAATAGTTGACTAAAGTACATTAAGATAACTTTTGTTATAAATCAACCAAAAAAATCTTTAGTACTTTTTAATCAGCTGACTACAGATTTTACAGAATGTGAAAACAACTGTGACAAAAAACACATTTTGTTTGTGTGTATATAATGTGTATACAGTATACATACACTGACGAAGCGCTCATGTGTACCCTCAGAGGAGATGATGGTTCCGTTGAGTCCGACCAGTGACGGCAGAGTCTGGGACATCCAGTTAGTGACCATAGCCATGGTGCTGAGCACAGCGCCAATCTTCAACATGGGCACACTCATCCTCATACACTCACATTCAGTCACAACACACACACACACAAGGAACCTCTGGTTGGCTCTCACACACAGTCCAAACTGCTGGCAGTAGTCATGCTAAAAACAGCAGGTACATGACATGATGCTACAGGTAAAACGTTCACACTCAACAGTTTGTAGCTAAGAATCCAAAGTCAGTGATTTCTGATACGAGCAAGGCTGGGACTGTCCCCCTGTCTCCACTTCTACACTGCCACAGATTAGAGAATAAATCCTGGAGCATAAGACACTCCAGATGCTTCAATATGAAGACGCATCAAGTCCAAGCATCCAGCTCAGGCTGTAGGAGATGCTCCTGGGAACAGCTGGCTTGGGCCCACTGAGCTGTGTGTGTGTGTATTCTGGACTCCTTCCTTCGCCTGGCAGTAAGACGCTGTGGCTGAGCCAGCCCTGCGCTCTCATTTATCCACTAACTCTCTGCCTCCTCCTCCCTCCCTCCCTCTCTCAAACACACTCCTCCATCTCTCCCTCTCACTCATGCTCTCACCTATTCCTATTCAACACTTTTTTTCTTGCTTTTGTCATTTCTTTTCGTACCTATAATCATATTCTCCTTATTTTCCTGTCTAATTTCATCTTCATTGCACTCAAGACATTGAAATATTGAATTGAATAATATATATTGAGTATTGACTAAATGCAAATGCCTCCATGAAAACACAGTGCTCCTGACTGACCTGCTCTCAGTCTGTGTGTGTGTGTGTGTGTGTGTGTGTGTGTGTGTGTGTGTGTGTGTGTGTGTGTGTGTTTGTGTGTGTGTGCATTTGTGCTTCACAGGCATTGGAAATCGATGCAACACTGACACCATGTGGCCTCTGGTGCTTCCCAACATTGAACTCAGTATGCAAGCTGGTTCACGCCAGATGTGATCAAAGCTGGAGAGAAAGTGCAAGATGTTCAGAAGCTGCTTTATTTGATCTGTGTCTACAGCATTTCCATGAAAGCAACTCCCAAAATAAAATCTAGCCAAGATACCACTTCTGTGTTTGTGTCTATCTGGACAGGGGACTCCAGATCAGAAAGAGATAGTTGGTAAATCTGGCACAGAACAGAAGTCAAGACACTTTTTATTTGTATAGCCCAATATCGCAAATCACAAACTTGCATCAAGGGCCTTTACAATGTGTACATATCTTTCCTTAGACCCTTGATTCAAATAAGGGAAAAGAATCAAAACGTCTGACTCACACTTAGTGAGTGTAACCGCCTGTGCTGCCCCTAAAGAGTGCCTCTCTAAACTAAATTGTGCTATCAAGCCCAGCACCGATTTTCAGAATTAAAATTAACAGGACCTTATCTCTCCTTCAGCTTTCTCTGCGAATGTCTGATTCACAAAAAGCAAGAATTTGGCTTCCGAGTTGGGGGAGAGGGCACAGTGTCTCTTCTTAGCTTACATGAGCAGACAGTAAACAGCAGCTGCATCACCCAAAGGACTTCAGGTAGACCCATCTCCATCTTTTCCTCTCCTTCAAGTCCCCCTGGTGTTGATCGAGCTTTGGCTCAGACATAAAGACAACACACACAGTGTGACCCTTCAGAACACTTGGGAGATTCTGACATTCTCATCAGGTACCACTGAGGACTGTACACCTCCCTTTGTTGCCTCGGGGTTATGGACCTCTGTGGTGACTGAGCTGGAGTGACTGAATCCCCTCTGGCTGTGGAAGAAGAACACAGTCCTGGTGTCAGCTGGGTGAGGAGGAGCCACTCAGGCACCAACTGTCTTGGAAAGGATGAAAGAGGGGATGTAGGGAAGGAGGAGAGAAGGATGATTTTCCTTTATGTCCACACAGACAGTAGACACACGGTTAGATAATGGCTGGGTAGACTTATTTGTGAGTGACAGATTGCATATAGATAACACTGTTGGTGGCTAAAAGAACTTTTTTTTTATCACCAACTATATTCTTAATAGTAGTTTAAGTCAATTTCCTAGTAACTGCTAACTGCTCCATATTAGGCATTGCTTTCTGTTTCACTAATTAAAACTGTTCTGCCTGTGTGTGTGGGTGCATAATGTTCCTACCTTTGAAGCTTTCTCCTCCACTAGCCTCCAGATCTAATCTCTGTTTAACTAACCTTGGAGTCCCAGTGAACCGTAACTCCCCTGGCTCCACTAGCTCGATGGTGATAATCAAATCAAATCAAAATCAAATATCAAACAGTACTGATTGTACTTACAGCCCTTTGCCTTATGTGATAATCTATAAATTATATTTGGGGTTTTGGTCTGTTGGTCAAACAAACAAGCATTTCCCCCATTTTCTGACATTTTACACATCACACAATTGATTAATTAAGAAAACACATTGGCATGTTAATTGATAATGAAAATTAGTTGCAGTTCCACATTTCTGATGGTAGGATGGTAGACCCTCATCTTTTCAATTTGTTACAGGAATGCAAACACAATTTTCTCCTAAACTAATTTTTCTCTATTACTCATAAGATGCTATTTTTTAACAAACAGCTGTCTGCAGAAAGCTTAAATAAAACAATCTAAAACTAGCAAAATTATGACTTAAAGCCTGAACTATCAGAACAAAAATAAACAGATGAATATGAATCTAAGTATTTCATTATTCACTGGTAGGTGATGGACACACACTATCAAAATAGTATTGAAATTAGCTGGAATACTCACAAAATAAATAAATAAATGGAATATAGGTAAATGAGTCCGAGATATGAAACGGAGCCATAATATATCAGTTAACAACTGATGTATCAAAACATAAAAAAGCACTAATAAAACTAATAAATGGATCCAGCCCACACTGGGCTGGACTTCTCATGTCATTGCTGAAAATTAGCACTTACACTGTGTTCATCTTCTTCATCTCATTAAAGTTTCAGCATCACTGTAAATGTCCCTGTTAGATGTCAGGAGAGAGAGAGAGAGAGAGAGAGAGAGAGACAAAAGACTGGGGAGAGATGAGGGTCACCAAAAAGGGTGATTGAGGCAAGACTGAGACAGGGAGACAACTACGAATGATGCATACTCAAGGTGCAGTGTACACCAAGTACAAAATACTACTGCTTTATAAACGCAATCCCATTAAATACAACTTCGCTTGGAATCTAATTAAAAACCTTGCTTAAACCCAAAGGCAGCCCGCTGCCGTAAACTTAGGAATCATTGTTTCAAATTTTAAGTTTGAAAAGAAAGTACAAGGGGTTATTGTTTTTTGCTGGTTATGTTTATTGCTGATCTAAAGAAAGTTATTCATGCCTTTATTTCAACCCAACACCACTATTTAAATTTCCCATATTCTGTGCTGACAAAAGCTCTTTGGTGTCACTGCAAAATACAGTCGCTAGGTTTTTAACTGGAACTCCGAGCACATTACGCACATTAAACCATCCGTCTAACTGCCTTTACAATGTAGTTTAATACTTTACTGACCAATTAAGTGATATTAAATTGATTGTCTCCAGCCTAGTTATAAGGATGCTTAAGGTTTTAAAGTTACTTTTAATTGATAAGAATAATATGTGGTTATCAAGCACGCCATACATAACCATCAATAAAATGTTTAATCAGCAGCAGTAACAGATCAAATACAGCCCTAACAAGACCATGTTCACTATCTTGACTTTGCATAAGCTAACATTAACATTTGCTAGCAATTTTAGGGATTTATTTATTTTGCTTTACAGTTATTAGACCAAAAACCAAAAATACTGGACAATTTCAAAATATTCACTTCTGGATGGTGCTCAATCCAAAAATAATGGATCATCAGAGATATTCCAATTAATCCTCAGGGAAACAAGAATGTTGTGTCAAACTTCATGGGAATCTATACCAAATACAAGATATTTAAACCACAAACATCAGCCTGCTGGTGGCGCTAGAAGAAAAGTCAGAGGATCACCAAAGCCAGTAAGATTCTTCCTCTGGGTCATGGATATCTGCGGCAAGTTTCACGGTAATCGATCTTAGTTGTTGAGACTAAAGGGTGTTAAAGGAAAAGTAAGGTATCACCAGCATCTGCTCCTCTAACCTTAACTCAGTTGGCTTTGTTTAGCAAATGCATTCAATAAAACTAAATCTCATCATATTAACTTAAATGTACACTATGTACCTTTATTAAAATATGTTACTCAGTCATTCTCCAAACAAATATGCATACAAAGACCTTGAGGCGATCATGTACCACAGTTTGGTTTGTTAAAAAAAACATCACAATATATAAAAATTCACTGCCCCAGTTCCCTTTTACAAAGAAATGTACTCCGCAAGGAGCTAAATAATAGCACCATGATGACTTGCACTCCAATATACATCATTATAACATTACAACAAACAAAAACAACACAACAAATTGAGGTTTGATAACACAGAACAACAAGGTGGGTGTGCCGTTTTAGTATTTTTTGAAGATGATTCACTGATAATAATGTTGGGGACCTCTGTTTGCTCCAGCTTGTGACTCTCATGTATTACACAGACTCAAATCACAGTGATAATCTTCCATCAACTGGCAAAATGGAGATTTGCTAACTGTTTTTAACCCCATGCCAACCCACTCACACTTCCCAAACCCTCATAGACTCTTATAATGATGCGGAATCAAAAATAATTCTGTCCGATGCAAGAAAAATATCATATTAATCAGTTTTGCGGCTATATGCATTCCTCTCATTTAAACAACGCTGGTGACAGGAAATGGCATCATCGCTCTGGCTTTGTGTGAAAGAGACTCGACCACCGACTGGGCTCAAGTTTCACAAAGAAGGTGAGTGAGACTACATCAATTCCTGTCACCATCTTTGCATAAATGAAAAGAAGTTGGTTTACCTGAAAAACTGACAAAAGCGAAATATTTCCAGGACCGGAACATCTTGATTTTGATTTGACGGTGTAAGGTTAAAAGGGTCGGCAAGTCTCAGTTTTGCAGATTAATTGAGGATTATCTCTGCGACTGGAGTATATGTAATAGATGAGAGTCACACACTGGGGCTAGACCTGTGTATGATTAGGTATACAGTAGATGGGAATTGAGTGCAAAGATCACTGATTATTAATTACTGAATAACTGCATGAAACTGTGAGAGCACCACTCACTCCTTCAAAAGAGGAGTGATAAGAAAAAATGTGTGTAATGGAGGACGTGGTCAACATGAATAAATGTAGAGTATGTGTGTTGAAAGCAATCTGAGTCAGCTGTGAGAGGTGAATGAATGAATGAAGGAGAGCCTGAGTGAATGAATGGATGGATGTATACAAGAACAAATGTTCAGATGAAAGAACACTGATGTAGGTAAGTTGACTTATAAATATGAGGCACCAGGTAAGTCTTGAATGTAGTTTACTCCCTGCATGTAAAAAGCGTCCATGGCTCCTTTTCCTACACAATTACCCCCACTGTAAGCTCCCCCGGTTCAGTTAACCATTGAAGCAGATTGGGCCAACTTGAAAACCAAATTTCTGGTTTCCGTTTCCAAAATCGGACACAGCCACATCAATGATGGGGAGTGTGTTGGACAGAGGAGCATCAAATTCCAACACCGTCCTCTCCTGCCCTGAGCGTGTCTGCAGGGAAGAAACACAATCAGGAAACACGTGTAGGTATGTGTGTTCACACTCAGATTTACAGTATGTCTGCCTTACTCACCTGACACCCGTCATACAGTGCAATGATGTAGTGTGTGTTTTCATGCGTCAGCTCGTCCCCGTTGCTGCCTCTGAAGCGCAGTGCGTATTCATGGCTGTGGGAGGCGGAGTGCAGCCAGGCGGCAGAGTTGAGGCAGTGGTAGGTGAAGGTCTGTTTGGCTGTCGCACTGAGCAGCTTCAGGAAGGTCAACTGGACAATGTGGAGTGGAACGCCATCTGACCCGAAGTAGGTAAACTGTAGGAGAACACCAGAACCACATATTCATACATGTTTGTTCAGCTTCCTCTCTGAGGACACTCATTGATATAATTAGATTAGATTCAACTTTATTGTCATTACACATGTACAAGTACAAGGCAACAAAATGCAGTTTAGCATCTAACCAGAAGTACAATAACATCAGTGCAGAGTGCACAGTATCTACAGTCTGTACAGTCAGAACTAATTTACTGGTAGATACGTGCAATTGATATTTACAGTAAGATACTGTATGTAAGGTGATGTACAATATACAACAGACTTTATGGATTTAAATTACAAGTAATGAACAAAGTACATTAAGCTTATAAAACACTAGTGCAATGGGATGAAATGGAATGAAATTGTGCAGAATAAGAAGACAATAAGTTACATAATGCATTCCCTAGGCCCTTAACCCTAACCTTAAAAATCACAGCTAAATGCCTAACACCCACCCTTACTATAACCCTGACCTAAAATTAATTCTAACCTAAAACCAAGTCTTAACCCTCAAACAGCTCATTGAACGGGTGTGTGTATATTAGGACCAGCCAAATGTAATCACTTCTATGGTATAAAACTCACAATATGCAGTATAGCCATAAAAGTACAAACATTTACACACGTATTATGTTGTGAACAAATAAAGCAGACAAAATGAAGTACACTGACAGGCAGTTTTGTGCACAATCAGTAAAGGCCAGATGCAAGAAAACAGATTCAGTAATGGAAGTACTAGATTTTCACTACACTGATGTTCTGGCACTTTCAAGTCTTCATTAAGCGGATATGAAAAATGAACTGTACAGAGTATAGGGGTACAAAACTGATGGCATCACCAAACCAACCTGATGGTTAAAAAATAAAGCAACACAGTTTATAATCACCTGGTCTATGAGGGGTTTATTGTGCTGACTGTGACTTTGACCTGCTGGCAATGCATAATGAAAAATTAGAGGATCATCAAAGTTATTGCAGTTTAGAGGAGCCTGCATGTCTGTACCATATTACATGGTAATCCATCCAGCAGGTGTTGAGATAAAGATGTTTAGAACAAAAGCTGTTCTAAAAACCTTAATAAAATGAAGAGTGCCTCTTTAACAAATGCTTCTAAGGGGCATTCAACCAAAGACACTGCACATTTGAAACAGCGTATTTCACAAAACTTTTCCAAGACGTGTTGGATAAAAAAATTGATGGCATGCAAAATCATCACACTATACCTGTTTTCCTTTCCTGAATTTACTGTACCAGGTGCTGGGCTTTTCCCCTTTCCAGGCTGCTAACTTTACCTGGGGGCAAGCAAAGAGAAAATCAGCTTTGATTCATTGAATCAACAAACAGATGATGTCTCAATAATGTTTAATCTCTCTCTAAGTCATTTGGCTTTTGGCAAAGGCTCATGTTAGCATTGAACAGCTTATCAGATGCTCAAAATAAAAACTATGAGTGTGTGTGTGTATGTCTTCATGTAAACTAACCGACTGCAACTTCTTGTCAGGATACAGACATGTCTCTCCCTGTGCTGTGAAGTTACAAAACACCTTGAAGGAGTCTCTATAGCAGCCCTGGTTGGGATCTATCCAGTACTCACCTGGAGAGAGAGAAGGGGGGAGAGGTGGTCAGAGAGGTTGAAAACGCAAGTACCAATGCTACTGTCAACAACAAACAGAACCAAATCACACATACACAATGATATTAAATGGAGAGGAGGATACACGGAGGACTGGAGAGAGAAAGGCAGGGAGAGAAAATGATCAAATTACCATTGGGGAGCTCTGGGTGGAGGAGCCAGAGCTCCTTGCAGGTGCGGGCGGGGCTGTGGTATGTCCCTTGAGGGTTGCGCAGACCCTCAACTTCCAGTTTCATAGAGGACAGAGATGCAAACACTTCCTCCATGCCTCGGCCTTTTTTCTCCTTCGCCCAGCTGTTCTGCTCCGCCTGGTCTCCTTGCATCCATTCTTCCTCTCCTCCATCTACTGCATCCTCCTTCTCCTCTTCATGGCCAGCACCATCCACCAAGTTGTGTGTTCTTCTTCTCCTTCCTCGCTCTGGCAGCGGGGCTATCACAGCCGCTGGTATTCCCTAATGATAGGAGAGGAGTGGAGAGGTAAGAGAAAGGCAACAAAAAGAAAAGAGTGAAGTTGATGAAATAGTACAGATACAAATGAAAAAGGTGAGGTTAGGGACAGTGGGGTGATGTCACATGTAAATAGGAAAGTACTGTAAATAAGGGCTATAAAGTTACTACATTTCTGTAGGTAATACTCACTGGTGGTCCTGGAGGCCCTGCTGGCCCAGTGTCTCCTCTGGGGCCAATCGGACCCTAAACACACACAGAGCAAAATGATTAGTTTTGGGTAGGAATGGATAATTCAACCCAATAAAACAATGAGCATCACAGTTACCTGGCTTCCTTTAGAGCCCTTTAGACCAATAGCACCCTGTGAGAGAGGCAAGGAGTTGAAAGAGGAGAGACAGACATAGGATGAATGCTGTTCAGCAGTCTTCTTGCTAAAAATAGTGCCGTATATTTGCAGGCCATGTATTGTCAAGATGGTCCTGTTTACTCACAGACAAACCCGTGAGGCCAGGGGGACCGGGTAGACCTGCGGGGCCGACTGGACCCTGAAATTAAACAGGAAAGAGACAAAACTGTCAGGTGAAGAGAACAAATGTATCTGCTGGAGGTCCCTACTAAAAAGAATGAGTCTGTAAAGGGTAAGGCTGAAAAGACTATTTTACATATCAAATCTCATGAAAAGACCAAAACTAACACTGTATCTGAATCAAAGTTATTTTTATGTGATGAGACTAAAGTAGGATTATCCTCAATTTATATTCTCTCCCAGACAACATTAAGTATCCTTATGGTGGAATACTTGGCTCCGCGTTCGCTGTGTCATCCTGCTGTTTTTGGCACCATGTAAGCACAAAACACCGCTGCTGGATTTAAAATTTGGTTACTACTTACTATAACTTAATACCCTAATAAAGTCTAATTATACCCTATGTGTCAGCAACCTCAAAAAATGTAAATTCAAAAATTCACATTTCATCTATAATGTTTTGGCAATGTGTCTGCTGTTTCCTGATAACTTCATCATGCTGGTCAGGTTGGCCCAGCCTATACTCTGTAGGACAGTGTGATCATGCATAGATAATATTTAACCCAAATGAAGAAAGTTTTGTCTGGAAACAGCCACATGACAAACATACTAAACTATAAGTTTCCAAGACTAAGTAGTAAGTTTTCTCTGTGCATCTTCGCAGATTTGCTTCCTTTAATTGTCAGCATATTTTTTTAGGCATGGATTGGGGCTGCATATTTCTGTTCGAACCCGCCCCGTGCCCAAGAGTGTGGTGTCTGAACTTGACCCACTCCTGACAAGCTTATAGTATATAATGTCTGAACCTGACCCAAGGCCGACGCAGTTGAATTTGTACTGACATTTGAGTGCTTCACAGGTCTGGCCTAAAGTTTGACCAATGTGACCGAAACCAACCCAGGCCCGAACATGATTTCTCAATCTCTGTCCAAACCCAGCCCAAACCCCTCAGGTACTGAAGGGCAGGGATAGAGGTTAATAATTTTAAGAACTGTCCCCATGGGCAAACCTCTAAATTTGGTGGCCCAAATGTATGTACAATCAATGCAGAAAAAGCTATTTAGCGCAACGTAACACAGCCTAACTGTGACACTTCAATACAAGAAAAGCATGAAAATGTGTGACTATGTTTAAACTGGAAACTCAAGCTCATTTGTAAACACATATATTCTCTTAGTTCACTGTCACATTTTTTCAGCCCTCCATGTCTCTGCCTCATATCCCCTCTCTTTTGCTCCTTCCCTCCCAGCACTGTGCCCGAGTCCGCTATGTCTGCGACAGAAACCTATAATACATACCTGTAGCCTTCCTTCTCAAAATACATGGGCAGAAAGAATATATTTTTTAAATTACAGTATTTTGAATTGAAAACATGATATACATCATCTCAGTTCACCTTTTTCACAACCACCATGCATTCCTGTGCTTGATATACACACTCTCTCCCTCCCTCCCAGCATCTACCATGCATCAGTAGTGTGTAGATCACAATACGTTACATCATTAGATGTATTATATTCTAGCCAATTAAATTCCTGCTTCCATTCACTCGTACATTCTCACTGCTGGTTTTCATAGTCCATTTTGTGTTTCTGGTTGCTCTGTAGCAATCAAGTTAGACGTTTGTCAGAAGTTTGATTAGGCTCAGTAAATGCACACTGCAGCAATCCGACAGTACGGCAGTGAGCTGATGACAAGTAACCTCACTGTTTGCTGCTTTTGTAGAATGCTGAACTAAAAGGTGTGAATGAAATGGGATGTTTGTGTAACATTAACGTTGCACTGGCAAAGTGCAGGGGGATGTGTGGATGTTTTCAGGACCTCATCTCCTTTTGGACCAGGTAGCCCCTGGTTTCCTGGCAGTCCTCTGTCGCCCTTCTCTCCAATGTCTCCTGGTGGCCCTATCAAGCCTATTAGACCACCGTGACCCTGCACAGAGATCACAAATGACATCAAAGTCACAGTGACATCAGAGTAAATGTTTATGTGTGTGCAGTATGAGCGCACCTTGTCTCCCTTCCTGCCAGGGTCTCCTTTCAGCCCTGGTAATCCTGGAGGACCCTGAGAAGATCAAAAACAAGTTCATATGTGGCCAGTAAATATAAAAAAACATTCTTTGTTTTGACAGAGAGATAAGTGATGATAAGAGTAATCATGCTAGAAAGCCTCCAGATTTCATTTGTTTTGGCCTGTTTATAAACTCTATAGAGTATTTACACCAAAAGTAATTTTGAATGGTGATTAATTTTCTGCATTATATTCTTGATTTGAAGTATCATCTTACCATGGGACCTGGTGGTCCTGTCTGGCCCGGTGGTCCATTTAAACCTTGCTCACCCTGAGTGAAAGACAGAGACAGATCTGCTTTCTTAGCCTCCATTTTATTCATGCTTCATTACAACCGTTCTTTTCCAGATTCTCTTCTCTTAATATAACTGACTTACTGCAGGGCCAGGGATTCCTCTTAAACCTTGAGGGCCTGGCTTCCCAGGGTGCCCCTGACCACCCACAGGCCCCTTTTTCCCAACGAGACCTTCTAACCCGGGAGTACCCTGCACCAGGCAGAAAAAAGGTGACCTTTGGAAGCTGTGAGTATTCAGAGGCTATTTAATTTTGTTTTTAAAGCTCACCTTTGATCCTTTCAGACCTGACTTTCCTTCCTTTCCTGGTTTACCCAAGTGGCCCTGAACAACATAATTTGAAAGTACTGTTATACAAATGCACAAATGTACACACATACTGAGAGAATGCATTAAGAAAAATACCCCAGAATTCACCCTAACAGGGGCATGCTGACACTGATACATAAACAGAGAAACACACATACCCTTCGTCCAGGAGGTCCAGGTGGTCCAGGTTCTCCTGGTGCTCCTGGTGGGCCCTGAGAAATTTAAAGAAATGGGTCACATGACCAGTCATGTTGTAAGGTGACACCATCATTAGTGTTTATAAATTAAACTATGATGGATTGTCATAGTGTGTGGTGTGGAGCTCACAGATTTTCCAGGCTCTCCTGTGTCTCCTTTAGATCCGGGCAGACCATCCAAACCCTGAAGGAAAGAAAAATAGTGGGCATAGGAAAACGATACTATGTTTTTACTATGTCTTAAAGGTAAATGAAAGCCAATAAATAAAGAAGTAAGTAAGCAACACAGAAGAGGATGGGTTATTTGATTGATCTATGCTAGGCATCTTCAGCCTGTATGGTCATACAACACACTAGAAAACAACAACCAAGACCTTCTGTAACATTGTGTCATGATGTAGAACTTCACTACATAGACTACAACAACTAAACTCTTTCAAATAGTCTCTGTACATGTGGAAATGAAAGTAATATTTCGACCTAAAATGTCATTACAAAAGGACGGCTGTAAGGTCTAGACCTTACTATGTAAAGTGTCCTTAGATGACTTTTGTTGTGATTTGGTGCTGTATAAATAGAATAGAATAGAATTACAAAAACACATTTTTATCTCAGAAGATCTTTTTGGTTGGCGTTTGCTCTGTTAATTGGACAAGATATTTCTAAAATTGAAAAAAAAAAAGAATTTGAAATAAAGAAAAAAAAGGAAAGAGGAAGACAAACAGAAAGAATGGGCACGCACATTGGGTCCAGACTCTCCCTGCTGCCCGATGTCCCCAGTGAGACCTATAGGACCCTGAGGAGAGTGAGAGAAAGAGACTGAGCTAGTGAAGCATGACTGTATATTGCATGTACTGTATAGCTGAGAGCAGTAGGCTATAAATGTGTTCTGAATCACGTACTGCCCTACAAAGTCTGTTTGGTCAACAAACCATGGAACACATAAAATGTAATGCTTTCATTTTATGCCTTTAATGCTGATCATATTAACCCCAAATAATTGCCATATAATATCAAAAAATGTGGATACTGCACTCTGCCTTTGGATGTTCACTGAATTCAAAAGGAAAGGTATTGGTTTATGTAAATATGTGATTTAAAGGTAACTTTACCATACCAAATCAAGAATCCAAAGCTGAGAGGGTAGATATGAAGATTTGCTATGTGTAAGCTAGTTAGCTTTAGCAGGGTTTTAGCTAGTTGGATTGCTGGAATTAGATGGTGCCCCATTTAGATAGACAGTTTATTATCATTGCACAAAAACACAGTAAAACTTTGTTTGGTGTAATCCACTCCAAGTAACAGTGTTAGAATTCCAGGGCCACTAGAACATCCAATATGATAATAGCTAAGTCACCCATCTTATATTAGCAATATAAGATCTGGTTTTTGGTATGAGTGTTTCTCACAGCATTGCCCTTGGGTCCGTCCTCCCCTGGTGGGCCCCTGGCTCCCGAAGGACCAGCTGCGCCTGAAGAGCCTGTGTCTCCCTTCTCCCCCTGATCTCCTTTTCCCCCCTTAAGTAATGGAGGAGCAGCATAAACAGTTAAGAGGAATGAGGCAGAGGAGAAGTGCAAGTGTAACCTAGAAACTGAAGATGGTGGGAGCGGGTCTGAAGATGTTTTTGATCAAGCAAACAAACTCACTGGCTTTCCTGAAACACCAACTGGTCCAGGGTCACCTGCTTCACCATCCTCCCCCTAAGACAGAATGATACTCAGTGTATAAAATGAAGGAAGAGATGTAAGTTGTTCATTCCAAAGGTGTTATTGTCAGTTTCTGTACCTTCTCTCCAACAATACCTGGCTGTCCTACCATCCCTGTTCGACCTGTCGGACCCTGTACAGTACAAATATCAGAGTTTCCTCAAAATGCACTGTGAGTGTTTGGCTGAATGAGACTGCATAAATATTTCTGTGAGACTTACCTGTCCCCCAATAGGCCCCTGAGCACCAGCGGGACCTTGTTGCCCAGGTGGGCCCTAAAACCAGGTATGTGAAGTGGGTGAAAAAACAATCACTAATTAATTTGTATAAATAAAGAAAAATGTTATGGACATAAAGAACGGATGTTTAAACAGTATATAAACTCACCATTAGTCCCACATGGCCGCTCTCACCCTTTTCTCCGGGCAGGCCAGGCATACCCTACGAATACACACACAGGATTTCAGTGTAGACCTTGATGCTCACTCCATTTTTTCAGAAGTCATCACTTCAGCGGTCTGCACCCTGACGTGTGCACAAACCTCACCTGTAATCCCACTGGCCCTGTGGAGCCCTTGAAACCACGGAATCCCTCATCTCCTTTTGGACCGTACATGCCCTGCTGGCCGCGGGGACCTGGCTGTCCATCCAGACCCTACAACACAGAGTGTCAGAAGAATAAACACAAAGAGAAATTTGTTACAACTTTGAAATGACTGAAACGGTCCATTTATTCTTTAATGTGATATTAATTCCTGCAAAAACAGCTGTTGAGATGATGGACCAGTCAGTGATTGAGAGGGAGACTTTGTCATGAGGGGATCAGATTCAGGTTCAGTTCATATTTAGTAGATCTGAATCTCATTTCCAGTAATGGCTTTAATCTCACTGCACTGTGTTTTTAAGAACTGTAATAACCTGGTCACCGGCCACATCTTTCTCAAGCGTGTGCTGTCTACTTCTGTTTTCTACGTGCAGAAGATGCTGTGGCTGCTTTGACATAGGGTACAGTATACTGGTGCTGCTTTCTGTTAAAGCTGATTTCTTAAACTCAATGTAAACAGAAACACTGTCAATAAATAAATAAAAATCAGGATTAAATGTCTTCTATCACTGATATGGGTAAAAGAAAGCCATGGGGTAAGGGAGAACTCTAACTACTGACCTGCTGTGTGTATACACAGATCCACAGTAACCAGGTTACTACAGTGTATGTACACTCGTTTCCCCTTTTTAATGAGTAACCTGGTTTCTTGAGTGCATCTAAATGTACTGACTAAGTGTGAACAGTCTAAAGCAATTTAATTTTTCAATGCACAAAACTTTAACTTTGGGATTTTCTCATCAACTCTGTGTGACAGTGTGATTTGAAGTCTTTCAGTTTTCAAGACACTTGACAAAAACAGAAAAAATACAAAGAGAAGAACAGACTCACCGGGAGCCCTGGCTGACCGACGGGCCCTTGAATGCCAGTGGGGCCTGGAGGGCCCTGTGGAAAGTGTGTGTGAGAGAGAGGGAGACAGACAGATAAGACAGGAGGAGACATTCAGAAATGATCACAACTGCTCTGATTATGGAGTACAGTCCATGTTGATGGGCTCCAGCTGCACACTCACTGCTTCCCCTTTGTCTCCTTTGCTGCCTTTCTGTCCAGGTTGTCCCTGCTCTCCCTGTGGACACACACACAGAGAGGACACACAATTTATTGCAATGGCACAAACACACAGTCTCTATCTGCCTCGCTGATTCCCAGAGACACACAGATTACCTTATCCCCGTCATCTCCCGAGGGTCCTGCAGGGCCTGTAGCTCCAAGCATCCCTACAGGTCCCTGGTCTCCATCCTGACCTGCTGGTCCAACAGGACCCTTGTCTCCCTGGGACACAAATACACACATTCAACATGTGCTATTCTCCATACATACTAAAAAAGACACAGAGATACAACTGATCACATGGGTATTTTATACACGGCTTTCTTTCCTTCCATAGTGAATATGGGTTTGTACTTCATATTCTGAAAGTATAAATAAGCCAGTGAAATGCCATGTCACTGAAAATTAATGGGAAGACATAATAAAAGAAACACAAATCAAAGAAGCACAGAAGAAAAGAGTTAGATGTACTTACAGGCTCGCCCTTCTCTCCCATTGGTCCAGGTCCTCCAATCGGTCCGCTCCGACCGGGCTGTCCGATGGCACCAGCTGCACCTGGAGGGCCCCTTTCTCCTGTCGGCCCCTACAGGCAGGAAGTACCAGTTGTGGAACTTATTGACAGACAAAACTAATGAGGCATTAAAAGCTAAACTTGGATTTATTCAAAATGTCTTTTTGTAGTTTCAATTTTAACAAATTATTCAAAAAAATAAAATTTTCTATGTGAATTTGTTCAAAAGAAATGAAATAGAGCTCTAAAACAAATACACAACTGAAGACATATGGTTTCATTTAACAAACAAACACATTTTAGAAAGCAAACTGAATATGAACTACAGTAAATAAATTGCTGATCTGTAACTCACTATGGGTCCTGAGGATCCAGTAGGTCCTGACCCTCCTTTCAGGCCTGGAGGTCCCTGAAAAGATTACATATATTTTGTACCATATAGCTTATATTACTTAGCATAATAAGAAATAAAATAATTTGTATGGACTCTGTATTTGTGTGTGTGCTACCATGGCTCCAGGGGCTCCTCTGCTGCCCCTGAATCCTTTCAGTCCTGGAGGACCATTCTTCCCAGATGTCCCAGGTAAACCTGGATCACCCTGAGAAACACAAAAAAGTATAAATATTATACAACCAGAACAAAAATGATGAGGTGATGATCTGTGTTACTCAGCTGTGTGAACTCACCTTTCCACCTTCCTTCCCAGCAACCCCAGGTAAACCATGCTCTCCGGGTACCCCTGGTACCCCTGGGTGACCTCGGTCGCCTGTTGGGCCAGACTCTCCTGATTTTCCCTGAAATGCACACAAGTGATTGGGTCACTTACAGCAAAATACAGGAGAAATAATAAACCACAGAACTGATTCACATTGCTGAACTCACCTGTGGCCCCACAACACCCGAGGGTCCAGTGGGTCCCGTCTTCCCTTGGAATCCCTGTAGTTACAAAAAAGACAGGTATAAAACATATGTGTGGGGTTAGGGTGGAGGGGTTAAAGAAAGAGTGCAGTAACTGATGACCTCTAGTGAACTCACTCACCGGCTCTCCTCTTTGACCTGGGTGACCTGGAAGTCCATCCTTCCCAGCTAGACCCTACACACACACAAAGTGAGAAATTAAAGGGGATCCTGATACAAATCTGGCCTCTAGAATTCATGTAATGTCCATGAAATTAAAGCTGAGTGGGGGGGGGGAATAGTCTTAGTAATCACAGGTTCCTTTGATTCCATATGACTGCCTTAGGTGATTGAATACAGGGCCGTGCACACAGACATTTTGGGGGTCAGGTGCTCAAGCTAACAACAGCAACAATTATTAATTTAAAAAAACATTACCTGCAGTATCACATCTTTGCATTAGCACTGTAAGTCTGCATATGATTTGAGGAAAAATATTAACATGTAACTACAGCAAGATCAAATGAATGGTTAAACTTTCAAACATGGCCCTTTCAAACATTTTATATATATATTATATATAAGATTTTGCTGTATTCAGTACGTGCAGACATGTAAATAGTGCAGAAATCACATATTTACACAGTTCCTTCTTGATGCAGGCCTATGAGCCATAGCTTAACTTTTACCCTAATAGCTATTGTTATCAGGCACAGTAACAGCATGTTTTTAGTTCAAACTTTGTGCAGTTAACCACAATGTTTAAGAACTAAAACTTACAATTAAAATAGTTTGAAAAAATGTATCTTGCAACAAGGCCGCTTATGAAGTCAGAGGGTAAAAGGGCAGGTGCTTGAGCACCACCTGTCTGTGCACATGCCTGATAGCATAGGACTAGAACCTCTTTCAGTGCATTCCCAGATGGATAAACAGAACAGCACTGATGAGAAAATGATCAGTTTTCCACCTGATACAGTGCAAAATGTTGGAAACAAGCAGCTAGCATTACCTCAAAACACCACCACCACCCAAGTCACATTATAAAACACAAACAGTTTTTCTATAACAGCACTATTTGAAATGACTCAGGAGCCTGGTAACTTTCTAGGACTGAAGAAAATCAGATACTCACCTGTTTGCTAAGGTTAGGCACCTTTGTAAAATATATCTTCTGAAGATTGTTTTTTTCACCATGAAAGCTTGTGGATGAATATTTTTGGATTGATTTTTCTGTATATACCAGTGAAATTTTAGAACTTTTTGTTTTTGTATTTTAATATAAACTAATAAATATATATGTGCAATTCTCTTTTGTCACTCACACTTGATCCTTTAGGTCCCGGCTCTCCGTTTCTTCCTTGAAGGCCCTGAGGTCCCTAAAAGACACAAAATTCAACCAAATTAACAGTTAATCAGTCAGTCAACCAATCTGATAATAAATGAATATCACATAGAGAATGTGGCTGGGGCGCCATTTTGGGAGGTACATGCTGTGTTTACCTGCATAAATTCCTGTTTTGTTTTACTAAAGGTTGTTTAAAATGTTTAGATCTGAATTTACTGACTGTAGGTTGGGAGCTAACGCTAGCTAACAGCTGTCAGCATGTAACACAAACACCGCAGATGAACCAATTTCCATTCTGTCTGTGCTCAAACTGAACACTAAAGTGGATGTTTAGATGTGGTTGAAGCATCTGCTACTTCATGTAGCTGTATGAGAGAGTAATTATTTTTTAAATGAACTTATAGATGTATGCAGTGTATATCTCTATGACTGATAATGAGTCTGATCTCACAGAATTGCACATTTACCCATAATTCAACACAGCGTGATGACAACTTCACACTCTCTACATGTTAACAGTGTTTTTCTTACCCTTTCCCCAGGAGAGCCCGGGGGCCCATCATGACCTGATGCACCCTACGTGGAGGCAGTGATGGATAAAAACTGGTCAGGCACAATTAGTAATGCAGGTGTATTCACTGTATCCATCAGTAATGAGTGATGGGGTGTTACTACTGACAAGAGTCGGCTGACCTTTTCTCCTGATTTCCCTGTCGGGCCTCTAGCCCCCCTGGCACCGCGGGCACCCTGTTATGAGAGAAACATGAGTGAGACTGAAGCAGAGATGGCCATGAATGTTTACTGACTTTAGACAGAGTGGTTCAGACAGATTCACAGCTCATTAAGCAGTGACTCACTGAGTATTGAACTTTCAAGGACTTATTTAGTAGTAAAAGTGCAGTAAGTGATCAATATGATTCTGAGGTGGTGCATTACAATGACGAAGGCTAACATCAACAACAGATTTTCCTGAAGTTAAGTGCACGGTGAAAAATCTTAGTCCATGAGTCTACGGCCATGCTAGTGGCCCCATGTGGCTTTACTTAAGCACAGTGTTGCTGTGAACTAATAAATAACATCAGCACGTTGACATACTCACACAGTGACAATGCTAACGTGCTGATGTTTATTAGATGTAATGTTTGCCATGTTCAGCATCTTAATCTAGAGTGTTGGCATGTTAGCATTCGATTATTAGCCCTAAACACATAGAACAAACCAATGTACTGGACAAATTAAAAATTTTAACTGATGATGGTACTAGATGGAATGCTACGTAATCACCAAAGAAAGGATTGTGTGTATAACAGTTTGTGGCAGTGCATCCAAAGGACACAATTGTCTGTATAACAGTTTGTGGCAGTGCATCCAAAGGACACAGATATTTCACTTAAAGATATACGTTTATAAATAAATAATGTGCAGCTACTATTGCAGTTGTGTTTGTGGGTGTAGCAAAACACACAAGGCTACTCAGTGCTCTCTATGAATCCATGAATGTCCATATCTAAATTAAAGGAAATTAATGCACTGCCTCTTCCTAAGCACATTTTAATCAAGATAAATGACAATTAAGATTCAAAATATACTGTATCCCATAAGTCTTTGTTATGCTGTAAAATCCTCACGGAAGCTGCAGGCCAACAAAGTAGTCCTCTATCTTTGATGAAATGACAGGATGTGCATACTTTCCTTGCCAGTGCAGTTTTACCATAATGTAGCTCACAATTTGTGGAGCTGTTTGATCTTTTCTACTTGAAGTGACCTTCTACAGGAAGATCCATGAGCTACACAAACTAATGGAAGAGAGAATAGCTAGGAAAAGGGGGCAGGACTTTGGCCAGCTCTCTATTCCCAGTCACCTGTTTCACCTGATTTTCAAAGTGCATTCTAGAAACGTCCTAGGGAAACTGATCTGCTTGCAGTAAAACCTTCTGTGCAATTCATGACCTCCTGAACCAGGCAATGTTTTGAGACACAGCACTCACATTTGGACCCCTCTGGCCTGCGGCGCCTGGCTGTCCTGCAGGACCCTGAGTAATAGCACAAAAGACAGGACATCAATGGAACAAGTCTGTTCTTGATATAATATCCTCACAATTTAAACTCTCCATTTACTTTTTTCCCTTTCTCTCCTGTAGCTCCCACTGCACCAGGAAAACCTTCAGAACCCTGGGGAAGAGGAAGGCACACATTAACTTTGTATAAATAAATGATTTCTACTACATCTGTAGCTTGTTTACATTAATTCAAACACTGATTCTTCCATTTATTTTACCTTCGACCCTTGTCGCCCCGGATATCCTGGCAACCCAGGAACTCCCAGTTTCCCCTAAGAAAGAGACACATTGTGACTCACCTAGTACACGTTTATTTGTTCATAAAGATGAGCTAGGAATATTTTTTATCAATTATGATTAGCATTCTATCTGCTCATTTAGCTTTATACCTTCTCTCCAGGTGAACCAGAAGGGCCAGTTTCTCCTAGAGGACCCAATTGACCTTTTGGCCCCTCAGGCCCATCTTCTCCTCTGCCGCCTGGAGGACCATTGTCTCCAACATCCCCCTTTGCTCCCATCTCCCCCTTGGACCCAGGGAAACCATCCTCCCCCTGCAGACAGAACAAAATGAAAGAGACAGCAGGACAGAGCAAAAAAAGTCCAGTGTAATAGACATGATTAAATCACAAATGGCAGTGAAACAGGGTATATCACACTGTGGCTAATATATTTTCAACAGCAAAACATCCTGAATATGCCACTTTCCCTCACTCACCTTCTCGCCTTTGCTTCCCTTTAATCCTCTGATGCCGTCTGCTCCCTGACAAAAAGATTAGAAAAACCAAAGTGGAAGTGAACAAGAAAACCGAAAACACAACATAATTTCACTGGCTGTTCATGACACCGGCATAAGGTTGCAATCATATCAAACTGTTAGCATGCTTTGCCATTAAACTTGATATCCCCAGCATCTTCAATTTTTCAAAGTGAAACTAAGAGAAAATTCAATCTTATTATCAGGCATAAAACTTTCAACACCCACAAACCAGCAAGTCACAAAACAAAAACACCCAAAACAAGATCAACCTCACTGTCTTAATATCTTGTTATTTTACCTGATGCACATAAACCTGAAGTCTAACAAACAAACCTTAACTCCTCGTTGTCCAGGGTATCCAACAGGACCCTGCACTCCAGGAGGACCCTACAAATGAAAACACACACACATTAAGATGCCTGACACCTACTCATCAACTGTAACAGCAGCAATACAAGACACACATAAATGCATACTGCACACCAGACTTACTGGCACTCCCTTTTCACCTGGCGTACCTTCCCTTCCAGAATGACCCTGCAGACAATATGGAAAATCTGCTGTTTACGTGTGTAGCTGTTAGGATTTGGGGCTAGGGAATGCACTGGGTCATTAAGAGCCCTCTGAAGTATAGAAAAAAATACATCTACTTACTGGGGGCCCATCATTCCCAGGTAAGCCCTGCATCCCTTTCTTCCCTTGAGGCCCCTATTAGACAATAAAGAGCTGTCAGTCAATCATTACTTCCACACCCAAAGTGTAAAATCCAACTGAAAAAGTCATACCTTCTCTCCTGGCAGCCCCACTAACCCCTGAGGACCAGGGAAACCCTATCGGACAGATGTGGCATTAGAATTTCTGTGTATGCATTTATGCAAACAGGTTATTTTTGTGAGTATCTGTTCTCTGCTTGTACCAGTATTCCAGGGTTGCCTTGCTGTCCAGGTGCTCCAATTTCTCCTGGTGGTCCCTGTTATCAGCAAAAAATGATGTCATAGGGAGTGATTTGTCATCAAACTCTATTGTCTACTAGTTTTAATACTCACTATGTTTCCCTTTGAACCTTGAGCCCCATCAATTCCTCGAATTCCCTGTGAGGAAAGAAAGAAAACAGTTAAAGGGACTCATTTTTATTTCTTCATGTTCTTGTGTATCAAAACACCCAGGAAAGAACAGGAGCTTTCTGATTACAAAATACTAAAACACTGGAGGAAGTTGTATTCATTTTAAAAGCAGACTGTGATGCTGCTATTCCAGTACTACATGGATTAATTCCCCTAAGGGTTTTTTAAATGTAGAAGTGGCTTTTCTGTCACATACACTCTCTATTCCTAAAACACATATTTCACAGTTCTTCCTCTCTGACTAAAGAGAAAAGACACAAGGTCAGTTGCCTTCTACTGTGTCTTTAATAGAAATGTTCCTGAGGACTGCTACATGAGCCTACTGGGACTATGATTAACTGAACTAAAACCACCTACCCATTTGATTTGGCTATACCATGGCCTTGCTTGGGGCATTTAATAATTAATTAACCAAGGACTGCAAATATTAATCAAATGAAAAAGTGCTTTTTCTGTGTGCAGTCAGAAAATAACAAGAGCTAACGTGTTGTTAAAAGTGCAAGTTATGCAAACTGCTTCAAGTGATACTGTATTTGGCAGAGAAGTGGACATTTCCTCAGACAGGAATTGCATAACATCATGTTTAACAGATGAAGAACTATTATAACATCGTGGTTAGGCACAGTTACAATTGTGTTTTTGCTACACGGATAAACAGAGGTCTGAGGAAGAGATTAATGTGTGTGTCTCTGAATGTTGTGTGTGTGTGTGTTTAGAAGTTCATACTTACAGACTGGCCTAGGGGACCAGAACGACCTCTGGAGCCAGTCAGGCCTCTCAGACCCTGAAATACATTATCAGAGTTACACACATTTAAATACAAAAGCATGTTTGCATGTGCATCTAAAACTTTTTCAGTGGGTTGTCTGAGGACCAAGATTTGGCTTTATGGTTAAAGTTGAAATTAAATTTAGATTAAGGTTAAGGGAAAGTAATCTATTATGTCTAGTAATCTATAATGAGATAGTATCTTTCAGCAGATTTACATGAGAGATAAACACCTGCATTTCACAAACTCCATGACCCCAGTTTATAACACAGGCTTTCTGTTCTAGTCTCAATCCAGGACAGCCGTGATGGCATCACTGGGGCTCTTTTCTCAGATTTTAGAAGATTTCTCTGAAGCCATAAAAGACATTATACAACTGTTTTCATAGCCTGAGTAGTGCTAACCATGATGAGTAAACCGATTTTCAAATATAAAATTGGAGGAGTGGCCCATATGTGTGTGTGCGCTTGCATGAAAACACTCACAGCATCACCTGGTTGTCCTCTTGGCCCAGGTGGGCCCTCTGAGCCCTGTGAAAAACACAAACATTATATTGTACATAGAGAAACACAGACATTCATAAACACGAATACCTGCAACGGCAATGACCTCTCACCTTTTCTCCTGGTTCTCCTGGAGGACCTACAGGGCCTGGCTTTCCCCTGTCCCCCTGAGAAAATGCCCACAGAAGTTGGTCATCAGTATACCGACGTATTAGCTTCACACCACCTCACTGAGCCAGATAACTTACTTTATGCCCTTTGTGTCCAGGGAGCCCAGGCAAGCCATCAAACCCTCGATCCCCCTGGAATTTGGATAAACAGGCAGATGAGTTAATATTTTGAGAAGGCAGAGCTGTCAGTAAGCGAACGCCAGTTCTTCCTCACCTTTGCTCCAGGCTCTCCTATTGCACCACGGACACCATCTGCACCCGCTCGACCCTAATGAACACACAAGCATTAGACATGGTAGATTCCTCACTGACATACTGTAAATGTTTAAGTCACTGAGGAAAAACTACTCCATGGTCATTCTCTGGAATGAGAAGGTAACAACAGACAATAGAAGAGATTTACAGAAAAGCCTGCGGTGAACAGTCTCACCCTTTTCCCATGTCGTCCATTCTGACCTGGAATACCTGTAAGTCCTGGAGGACCCTGGGATGAAAAAGAGGAAAGAGAGCATGAGACAGTTGAGCTGGTTCACAAATGAGTTCAAATGTTATACAACGGAGTGAGGTACTGAGTGTGCTGCCATGACAACCAGCTAACTCACCGGTGGCCCCGTATCTCCAGTCGACCCCTTCAGCCCAGAAGGACCTGGTGCACCCTAGAAACAAAGTTTACAACATTCACTTGTCTGCTTTCGGAACCACTGTCAGCACATGTTAGTGAATATCCTGTAACTTAACATGTAGCTAATGCTTTTGCTTTCACTGTCCTCTACCTAGGGTGGGTTCGGGCCCCACCTGGGACCTTTCTGTGTGGAGTTTGCATGTTCTCCCCGTGCTTGCGTGGGTTCTCTCCGGGTACTC
The DNA here is from genome assembly GCF_001952655.1 of Monopterus albus. NCBI lineage: Eukaryota > Metazoa > Chordata > Actinopteri > Synbranchiformes > Synbranchidae > Monopterus > Monopterus albus. The sequence continues at coordinate 546,501 of NW_018128168.1, forward strand.
CGGCTTCCTCCCACAGTCCAACGACATGCAGCTTAGGTTGACTGGTGTCTCTAAATTGCCCATAGGAGTGCATGCGTGTGTATGGTTGTTCGTCTATGTGTTAACCCTGCGATGGATTGGCGACCTGTCCAGGGTGTACCCCGCCTTCGCCCGATTGCTGCCCGGGATTGGCTCCCCCCGTGACCCCGTTCAGGGACTAAGCGGTAGAAAATGAATGAATGAATGTCCTCTACCTGCTTTGGGGGTGAGTTCTTGAACCCAGGTTCTGGCACAGCTCAGGAGGTAAGCGTAACAGGTCATTTGCAATGCTAAACACTGCAATGAAGTGTATTAAAACAGGTAACATATTGATACAGGATATCAGATGTGTGTTCTGCTGCCTTGTTGTACATTCGTCAGTCTAAACTGTACATTGTTTTTCATGTTGGAGAGTCCACTGCCATTTTAATTACATTTCTCAGTAATGCTGAGGTTGCCTCTCTAGTTTTAACATCTTATAACACTACGTGTAGTCATCTGCTTTTTCCAGTACGTTGTGAAGTAGTGTGACCAAATGCTATGTTGCTTTCTTGTACTTAATCTCGAATGAAAGAAATAACTCTGATGCTACCATCGACTGTATATAAATGCTGGACAAACCCATCATGATGTCACCCACTGGGTTTTGAAGTCTGGCTGTCGCCATATTGATAGGGCTTTACTCCACCTGCTATGTCTAATGCAGAAATGGACAAAGAGGCAGCGCTTGAGTGTAGCTGAGCTGGGCTGAATAGGCAGAATGAAGCTAAACAGCAGTGGCGGGACCCTCATGCTGTTCACTCAAAGCGGCTACACCCATAATTATGCACAACTTTTAGTCTCAATATAATTTAAACAGGCGAGCTATATAAAAATTCACCCCCATACAGCTGTCATGGAAGGGGAAATTAGCTGTAGAGACCAAAACTGTTTTTGTTCCAGGCTGTAAACATCTTTATTTCTGCTGTAAAGTTGGGCAGTTTAACATGGGAGTCTATGGTGATTAACTCCGTTTTGGAGCCAACCTCAGGTGGCCATTCGAGGAACTGCAGGTTTTGGCACTGGCTTCATTTCTCAGCTTCAGAGGTTGCTGCTTGGCTACTATCCACAGTCTGTTCTGCAGGCAATTATTCACCCTCCACCTGCATTTTCATGAAACACAGAAATGGCAACGTGAACTGATTTCACTCACCAGTGGTCCAGGTCTTCCCCTAAGGCCAAGTGGCCCTGGAGGTCCTTTCATAGCCAGCTAGAAGAGGAGGGAGAAGGAGGAGGAACAAGCCAAATGTCAAGTTCCACAGCAGCTCTGTGTGTGTTTAAAATGTAATGGTGATGGTCTATGTACCTTGGTCTGCTGCAGGATGGCCTGAGCCTGCGCCTCCTGTGCTGAGACCCCAGTGCCTGTCCTTGGATCACCACCTGACTGAAACTGTACACACATTCACACATGCAAAGTTTTTAGTGAATCTCACTACCCCACCCAGTGGTCAATATGTGGCATTGCTACTTAATGCATGTACAGCAATGTTCAGAGGAGTAAAATTAAAGGAAAAGCCTGAATGAATGAGTAGTGAAACATGACACAGAGCAGGAGGGGTCACTAAATGGTTCAAGGGCTTAATAACAATGTCAAAGAAATGGTTAATACGTGTAGCAGCCTTGAGCCAGCTCATTATCAATTACAACATTCAAATATTTTCCTTAGCCCTGAGGCTCTGTTGAGGGTCAATGGTACCGAATAACTGTCACAGCAACATCACTGCAGTTTCTGAGGCCTCAAGCAACAGAAATATCATCATGTTACCGGTATGAGCATGATGTTTCCTGGGGGTCCTTGGATCCCATCAGCTCCATTAAGACCTGGTCGCCCTGGAGGGCCCTGAGAGGAGACAGAAGAAGATAGTAATGGAGAGATGCCAACATATAGTGGACTCCGTTACTCACACAGCAAACAGAGGGCAGTTCGTACCAGCTCCCCGGGGTCTCCTCGAGGTCCTACTGGACCTGTGAGTCCAGGAGGTCCCTGTTGTCCCTGCAGCCACAAATAAAACACAGTCATTTGCAAGTGATATAATCTATTTACTTACAAGCTTCCATTTTTATATTAAAAGACACTGCAGGTTCATTTGTGCTAAAGAGGTCTTTTCTTACTTTTCTTACTCATGCATCAAAAATTCACCAACCTCGGGTCCTGGAGGCCCATGTGGTCCTGTGATCAGGGTTCCCTGCAGAAATTTCACAAAAATCAACCTTTTCTATGAGATTTAGGGCTGAATATTGTTTGACCACTGGAGACTAGTGTCAAAAATAGAATACCAGAGTTCCAGTAACAATACCATCCTCCACCTGACAAATACTGTTGTAGCCAGGTTTTCACATAACATGAAAAGGTATTCTGTTAAGGATTTGGTTATTGAAGAATTGAGACCAAGATATGTGCAGAGCAGAACATTTAGCTGTTGAGAAATAAACTTGTCAGTAAGTGTTGTCAATATATAGTTCTCAATCAATTATTGTGTTAACACAAGTAGCTGTAAGAGCTATTCACCTGAACAGTCTATAAATTGTCATTCTACTGATTTTCCTGATTTAGACCATGAAATATCTTGACAACACCACAACCTTACCCATGGCAAGTTCAGCCCTAGTGTAGATGTGTGTTTGTGTTTTCTCACCGCTCCTAAATAGCCTGGTTCACCTTTCTGTCCTTTCTCTGGTATGTCCTAACAAGAGGATATGGTTCAGAGATAGGAACGACATTAATGTAGATGACTGAGAGGAACAAAGGGGTAGTTTTCTATTCTCTACACTGGATTTCTTCATGTAAACCAGAAAAAAAATTCCTTGACTGCAAAAGTTTGGATGGTACCTGTGCAGCGATGGTGTATTCCCGTTCTCTCTCTGCTGGCCCATAGCGTTCATCGTATTCTTCCTCATATTCATACTCGTTGTTGTAATCTGTAGTGTTGTCATAGTATTCGTACTCTACTATCTGTCAAACAACAATGCACACAGAGACAAAAGATGAGATATAACACAAATACACAAAAGCTCATGCTGCTGTCCTTTGTGCAGTCTCACCTCATACTCAGTGACATTAGGACCTGCGGTCACCATAGAAACAGAGGTGTCGTCATAGGGGTCGCTATAGTCAAACTCCTCAAACTCTTCGACCACATGTTTCTTAGGCACTCTCTCCACCTGAAGACCATAAAATAACCACAATACATGACAGAGCCCAACAACAAAGTTGAGGTAGGATGTCAGCACATGTAGCAGCACATACCCAGAGCACTAAAATAGATGAACAGAACTGATAAAATGAACAGAGATGTCAGAGTGATAACTTTTAGGACATAAATGAGAAATACTTCCTCTACCAGGCTGTCTGGCTGAGTGATCTCCTGCATTAAAAATACCATGAAAAATCCAAGAAAAGCTTGGCATAGTCCCCTCAAGGCACAGCTTCAGCTGGCTGCTTTATTTTGGCTTCTTCAGGCTAGCACAATTCAGCATGACGGCTTCATTGCTGCCTCAGTTCCATGTTTTTCTCCATGCTGAGTTCACTGTTGGTGCTGATACACTAAAACAACTGAGCCCAATAAACCCAGAATCCTGGAGTGTGTTTGAGCTGTAAGCCAGATGATACATTAAGCAGCAGCAGTGAAAGAGGGTTTGAAAAGCAGTGCCACACAGAATCCGGCAAACTACACAGGATCCCAAAACCATGCAGTGTTTTACTAAGAAGGATACAGAGAAACGAGAGAAGGTAAAAGCTCAGTGCACACTGATTTATGAAGTATATCAAGTGCAAGGAAACAAACAGCTGGAGGCATCTGAATGCTTTTGAAACTGTGTGTTTGCACATGCAAATATGTGCAACAGCAACAAACACTTGTCCAAACCCCCACACAGTGAAAACTCCTCCACAGCCCACAACGATTCATAGTACCCAGTACATATATTACTCAAAACAATTAAACCACACATATAGTGGCCACAGCCACCTTCTAAACTGTCCATAAATGCCCAGTTTTCCTGTGACAAATAAAACCTGTAGGGTTCCTTTACTTTTTAAACAACAGTCATTCAACACCTGAGATGTTTCACAGTGAGTGCTACAGTATGTGAGGACTGGGCCAGGTATTCCACGTGGCTGCTTTCTGACTGGGATCCATGTGCTCTTCATGTCTTCGACTAGACATGTGGTTCAACTGTCTCTCTGCTTTTCTGGTTGCCTGTTCAAATAGGACTTGCCTCCTCATCCACTGGTAATATGCTGTCGTAGGGCAAAGGTGCATCACAGTCTGGGATGTAGTCCTGACAGTATGTCTCTGCAGCCCCAGGGTCACTGATGATCAGCAGCTGCTGGATGTCTCCCTGTGTCACAACAGCACACACAAACAAAAATGAGCAAATCTGTGATTCTAAATTACTAAAACTACCACATTGTAGATGTCAACACTGCTCCAAGTGTCTCCCATGTCTTTACCTTTTAATGCATGTGTTCATTTATTCACATCAAAGTTACTAAACAGGCTGTTTTTGTCATTGCTCTGCAGCTAATCATCTCCAAAGTCGGTGCCAGCTTCAGTGGTGCCAGCACACAGACAGACACAAACTCTTGCCCCCTTTCACTGTGTTTTACACATAAACATCACACACATATTCACATACATGGAAGGGCGTCCAAGCCACATACAAGCTAGGAGTTGTTCACTTTAACAGATGGACCACTTGACACAGCTGCGAATGTCAGAGTTCACACTTAAGATCTGTTGAAATGACCTCAAATGACCCGGGGCCACAACAGAAACACAACTCATTTGGAAAACATTTTTCCAGTGTTATTGTGAATAACTTGCAGGATTTTGTGAGTTTAATCAAGACAGTGCTCAGATAATAAAGGTTCATATTGTACGATATTTACTTGCATAATTATTTGTCATCAGATTTATCTGATAATACATTTAAATCCTCTTCAGCTGTGCCGTACCAGGCTCAGAGCAGCAGGGAAAGGTGGAGTACAAGCTCACAACCACTGGAGGGCAGTGTAGTGAGACAAGGCTTTATTCATTTTTCAGGTTGTTGGCTAAATGAAACAAGAAGCAACAAGCACAGACATTTCCTCACATGCACAAGGAACTTATTATGTGATTTCATTCTTTGTATTTTTGCCAAGACATTTTAGTTTTTATCAAAGTCAGAATTACTGTTACTGTAACAAGGTGAATGGTTTGGATCCTAGTTTTTCCCTATCAGCACAGGTCATTCCTGTAGAGCCAAGGCGTGCGCAGTGGGGCCGTGCTGAGCTGCTCCCAGGTCAGCATGGTAGAAACACAGGCCAACCAGTGCCCGCCTGGCTTGGCATGAATAAAGTGGGCTGACCACCAGCTCCACTCACTTCATCCTTTGTCTTTAACCCCACTCAGTGTCTCATACAAACACATAAACACACACATACAGTCAATGCACACGCTGATATCCCTACCTCAAACACGCCTTCATCCAGCAGGCGAGTTCCAAACACAGTAACACCCTCAGTGCTAATGTGGGGGTCATGACCTCTGAGCAGGTCCAGGGTGTCCACCTCGTCACAGTCCAGGTAAAGAGTCACTGACTGGCCCTCCACCCTGTATGCTACCCTGTGCCACCTGGCAGGAAGGAGAGAGTTAGAAGTTCACTCATTCTCTTCTTTTTTGTTGTGCATGCTTCTCTGCATCACCACAGTAACTTTTCAATGATAATTTTCTATTCTTATACTCCATTTCTGTAACACCTGTCCAGGGACCACAGATGGAAAAACAGCCTCTTGGCTAACCCTGTTGCATTTACAGCAATGTCTATTAATGTACACCGTTCCTGTTAAATGAACCAATAAAGGAATAAATCCAAATGGAATGTACTTCCCGCTGGATGTCAAAAGTGTGTGTATGGGTGCCTGTTACCCACTTGCCATCAGCCAGGTTGATCTTTCTAAAGGTGGGGTAAAGTTCTGGAGGTGGTTGACCCTCATGGTCCTCATACAGGAAGACAGGAGAACGAGCGATCTCTATACCCAGCTGCTGTGTGCCCTGAGATACAGAGAGAAGGAAGGAAGGAAAGTGGGATGTTGGGATAAGATCATCATGTCAGACTAGTATTAACAATTTCCATCTAGTGTGTTCTTTATGTTTAGCCATTTACAGTGCATTAACCAACTGTATGCTGGTTAGTGTAAATGGGATGCAGCATTTACACAATATTTCCATGAAGATTCAGTCTTTGGCAAATATTTAATAAATTTAGCAAAACTGATAAAACATATTCCCATTCTGGGGATGACCTGTGATGCTGATCCAAGTAGGAATGCCTCCTGCACAATCTCAGTCTAGCGGGTTGGTTAATTTGGCTGAATTATCTGAATATAGGCAGAGGTTCCCTGTTTTTTATAACAATTTATAGTGGATACATTTAAAAGACAGAACATGCCAAGTGACAGAAAGCTGAATTGTTAATAATTCAGCATGATGCTTGGTTTCTTGGTGTATGATGCATACCTGCGAATCATACAGGGAGAGAAGAAAGACCTGTGAGCTTTTTACAGCTCTGACTGTTGTCATCACTGAGAAATTCACTGGGAATGACGAATCTGGAGGGAATACACATACATACATACATACCCACACTTAGTTCATTACTGCATCAAACAAGCCCACACAGAGATTTGCATTGGTCCATGCATTTGTTACTTCCAGGCTGGACTACTGTAACTCTTTACTATCAGGATGTCCCAATAATTCCCTAAAAAGCCTCCAGTTAATCCAAAATGCTGCAGCCAGAGTAATGTTAATGACAAGGCTCCATCGTATCTTAAAGACCTCGTAGAGCCTTATCATCCTAACAGAGCACTTTGCTCTCAGAGTGCAGGTTTACTTGTGGTTCCTAGAGTCCACAGAAATTATTTCACAATGTCATTAATCCTAGGAAAATAACAATTATTTAAGTTGTAGCAATTAGGGGGGTGGGGACTAATGAAAGCTGCAAACTCGTGTCAAGTTACCAGATCCCCTTATTCCAGTGATTTTTATTTTACCTTCTCTCCTAAGCTAAATGGAACCTATCGCCTGCTGAGATGGCCTCTTGTTGCACAACAGAGCACTTCTTTGGCTGAACAATGAAACTGTCTTGAGGAAAGTAGTATCTCATTGAGATGCTGCTAATCCTCCCAAGTATAGTAAGGGGTTTTTCTGTTATAGAAACCTACTGAAACATGTAATGACAAGTAACACTCGTCACGGGTTCTGTTTGTTTTCACTGACCTTACTCTTTACTATCAGGATGTCCCAATAAATGTCCCTAAAAAGCCTCGAGTTAATCCAAAATGCTGCAACCAGAAACTAGCGAGAGAGAATCTCTCTCTTATTAGCTTCTCTCCACTGGCTCACAAAAAATCCAGAATAGAATTTAAAATCCTTGTACTAACATATACAAAGCCCTTAATGACAAGGCTCCATCTATCTTAAAGACCTCATAGAGCTCACTCCTCTGTCCACTTACCCCAACTGGTTGAGGCAGAAGGCCGCCCACCAAGAGTCTGAGGGTCTGTCGGAGGTATCTTGTGTTAAAAGGGAGTTTTTCCTGCCTACTGTCACCAAGTGCTGCTCAGGGGGGATTTGTTGTGTTTTCCTCTATAATATTAGTAATAGTAAAGTCCAGACCTCACTTTGCAAAGTGTCCTGAGACAACTTTTGTTGTGATTTGGTGCTATACAAATAAAACTGAACTGAATTGAAAATAAAAAAAAACTGAATGAGGACTTACCAGGGAAGAGTTGCCTAGTAGGCACACTCAGTTGTATCTTCTTGTTGATTTTAAATGAGAGGTCCGTCTCCTCTCTGCCTTCTCTGCTGGTGCACAAACCTGCCTCCAGCGACACACCTTCCATGTCCTCTGACAGCTCCAGGACCTTCAGGACATCAATGGGATTGGCTGCCAAAAGACATGAAACAGTATGAATGAGAGGACAGGAGAGTCTGACGGCGAGCTGATCTGTGACTGTTCAGTCCAGTCACGCAGGTGTCTCTACAATTTGACTGCAGTGGCACGCTGCCTAAGTTGGACCTGCCACACAGTTTCAAAAAGCCTTTACTCGGTGCTGCTATAGAGCACTCAGTGAGTTACTGATGGCCGGTCTTCTTTGTAGGAGTCCTGGATCGCCACTGCCAGTCCAGCATCAGCCCGCTGTCCTGACACAGCATATAAACAAAGATACAACTCCCATCATACACACTGTCACACCTCAAACAGCAAAAAAGTAAAAGAAGGTTTTACGTTGCTTTCTTAAAAATATTGTTGACTAAGATAACTGAATAAAAGCGAAGGATCTGTAACCTTTGTCTAGAAGCCATTTTTACTGTAGGTGTCCTGTTTTTAAAGCTGCACTAATCAATAGCATTTATACTAATCATCAATCAAACACTTCAGAGATTTTAAGCTTCATTCTGTGCATTTCTGACTCAAAATATTCTATTGGTGACCACTTTTAGCTATAAACAAGCTCTGATAGATCCACTATGCATTTCCTACTCAGCACCAAAAGCAGATGAGCATTAAAGTATTTTCTCTAGCAATACAAAGTTTGCTATTTTTGTGTGAGGTTAGCTCTGACATATGTGGTTGATGCTGCCTCTATAAGTACTGTAAGCTACCTGGTAAAGAAACTAATTAAATATTTTATCAGTCTGGCCATGTGCTGTGTCTGTCTCGCTTTCCAGGACACATACTTGCTGTAGAAGCTTAACGTAATCACATGCTAACACACATCTTGGCACTGACACACTCACCACATAAAGTCTGCATCACACAACGACGAACAATACCAGAGGTCAAAAATATAAAGATGTGTTGTGACAATTACAGGCACAAGAAACACAAAAAAATAAGAGAGATGTTTGAAAGATATGGCCACAGCTGTAGATCAGGCAGAAATGCTCAACATATGTGTCACACACATGAGATTTCTTTCATATACACGCATTCCACTGTGACTGCTGGAGAACACAGCAGAGGAATGTGCAACATATTGAAGGTGAAATGGGAAAAAAGGGGTAAAGCGAGAAATAGAAGAAATAATAGATGGCAGGGGAGAGGAGGGCAAGTCTCTACTGGTGGGGCTTTTTTCACGTATTTCTAAGGCTTACGTAAACCCTCCATCTGCCGAGCACCTTTCAACACACACACACACACACACACATACATGTGCATGTGCACAAAAGGTTGACATAATATCTGAGTCTGAGTTCACCGAGTAGTTGTTATTTTTTCATTTTTTTCAGTTTGCACATCTGTCTGTCTGTCAGCCTTAATTGTTTCATGTGCTTGGCATAATCTTATGTATTGATGCAGCTAATAATGCTCAATTTAAACGTCCAGTGATATGGTGACCTACTCATACTGTAAAAATCCCATTTTTGTTACTTTAAGAGCTGAGAAACATCTGTAAAAAGTTGACATTTAGGAGATGATTTGTTTTTCTGTGAGAACAGGAGCCCAAATTTAACAACCACACAAGTTTCACATAAACCCTTAAATCTACAAATGATCTGCTAAAATGTGAATGATTTATTATGAAATTATCCATATCCGTTATCTATACCGCTTATCTTGAAGAGGGTCTCGGGGGGCTGGAAACAATCCCAGCTATCACTGGCGAGAGGCGGCGTACACCCTGGACAGGTTGCCAGTCTATCACAGGGCTGACACTTAGAGACACACAACCACCCACACCCACATTCACTCCCACGGGCAATTTAGAGTTAACAATCAACCTAAGATGCATGTCTTTGGACTGTGAGAGGAAGCCGGAGTACCTGGAGAGAGCCCACGCAGGGAAAACATGCAAACTCCGCACAGAAAGGTATCAGGTCGGTCGGGGCTCGAACCTGGAACCTTCTTGTTGTGAGACGACAGTGCTAACCACTGCTCACCATGCTGCCCCCTATGAGATTATCTAAATGGTGAAATGTGTGTGACCAAAGATCATTATCAAATAGGTTAAATGAATTAGTCCTCAGAATGTGACTGTAGATATAAATCAGGTCAAGTAGGGTCGACCTGCACCATGACTCACCACCTGCCCTTACAGGATGCAGCTGTGAGTAAATTATACTGTCATGAATTTATTTATTTATTTCGAGCAATAGTAACATATAACAAGGCAATAAGAAGCATTCGATCCATACAAGGTATAGTCACACAAACAAACTCTGAGTGGCCAGAAAAATAGAAGCACCTGTACAGAGCAGCTGCGTACAGAGCCAAAAGAGATGCTTTCCTCTGCTTCCACCGTTTATGCTAAACTAAGATAATCTGCTGGCTACTGGCTGTTGCTTTATACAAACCACTAAACTACTCCTTTAAAACTGTCCTGCCCACTTTATTCTTAGTGCAATGACAGAGCTCCATTTGGAAGTCTTTACCAATAAACACATTTTGACTTTAGTATTTCACACACATTGATTGCTAACCTGTGTGCATGGGTTATTAATCTGTGTGGATACATTTTCATTATACCCTTATTCCTACTCCATCCCCCCTGGAGGGGCTCTGTAATGTTGCATTACATTATATAAGGGCTTTCTCTTTTTCTTTGTTCATCATTAGCTCCCAATCTGTTTTCCTTTTTTGCCACAGAAAGGCTACAAAGCAGCAGTTCACACCTGTTAAGAGACAATGGCCAGTCTTGATGGGACACTTCTCCTGATATATAAGCAGTGTGAACAAGAAGAGTTGTTTCGATTCCACATACCAAGAAATGATCGGCAGCGCTGACATCTGAATGCAACAGAGGACAAGATGAGACATGCTGCCTTTGCTCTCACTCCATATACACTTAAACACATTAGGTATAGTTTACCAATGCTGTTGATGCATGACTACATACAAGCCCAAAATAGCATCCACATGATGTGCACAGATGCATGCATACACACACACACTCACACTGTACATATACTGTGCTGCACATAGCCAGGTGGTGTGCTGGTCTCCATCAGTTACTGCTAGTATCCCGAGGCTCTAAACTCTGGTGTGAGGGGCACCATGATCAACATGCACACACTTGCAGAGCATGTCGGATGGAAGCCTCAACATAAAGCAGAACAGCCACAGTTTGAACAGGAATATCCACAACAAGAGCAAACTATTCAGGTACACCACTAAAACAGACAGGGAGACAGCACAACCAGATAATTCTGCTTTACTGCTCATTTCAGCCATAATTCCTATAGGTAATAGTAACACTGTATCTTTGCTGGGACATGGGAATGCATTTTTAAGTCACCATTTGACCAAAGTTATTTGGTAGAAAACATCCATCAAAGTTTACAGACCCAATTTCCTGTTTCCCCTTTCACCTTGAGGGATTTCTACATAAATTTCAGGTGTACCCACTTCCAGTTTTACCTGTCATGAACCTATTCCTCTATAAAGACACTGAAAAACTAAATGTGCTGTGGATCTGTCACTTATGGCCAATACCTGATCTGTGTAATAATGTCTGCATCCAAACTATGGACAATACAAATGTTTAACTTAGAAGATGTGTTCCAAAAAAAGAGAAGCAGTGAAGTAGAGGCCACTGTGGCTAAGGTTCCACATTTTTATACAATGGACGTACAAATAAGTGAGTTGCTTCAGCAGACTCACGGCACAAACAACACACTGGCGCGCACACACACGCATACCCAGAGACAACTTAATGGGCACCACATTGCAAAGACTATGGATTTTCTGAAAAACAGATGTGTGTCTGTGTTTGTGTGTGTATGACTGAAGACCGGCTAAATGGCTTTTTGTGTACGTGTGTGTTTGTGATTAGTCTGTCATTATTTCAGTAATGGTAAAGAATGTAAAAACATGCAATAACAGAAACAATATGCAATGTTTAATCGAGCCTCCTAAACCACTGCACAAAAACATACACACACACACACACCGAGACTGAAACCCCCACAGAGGATGTGCCCAAAGACCCTGTCATTCCACTCCGTTACCTCTTTTACTCTTCCTCCTCCTACACTCAAGCATGTGACATGGCTCTTCTCAGGGAAGAAACCAGGCAAATGAGAAAAAGAGGAAGATGAAAATCAGACTGAAGAGGTGACTAGAGTGCTGAGGGAAGAACAGGACGGAGGGCCCACATGTTTTCTTTCCTCCCAGTTTAGCTGGCTCTGATCAAAGAAACACACTCTACAGTATCCTGCTGTCTGACACACACACAGACACACTAGTCTGTGCATACAGCACACACATGCATTTACTTAGATGAATCGCTAATATTTCTTACAGAGAAAGGGAGTGAGAGGTCTGCAGACAGACAGACAAACAGACATGGATATCCTTCTAGGAATCTGTGGCACTCGTGTTGAAATCACAGCTCGAACATTCATTCACAGTTCCTCTCAAACACAGATCAAAGACTGCATCAATATTTGTCATTCACAGGGTCCCACGTCTTTCTGGGCAGCTTCACACTGCTTTATGTGGCTCTGGGCTCTATTATTGTTGGATGTTGCATCATACAGTGACTTTGATTTTGGAGAACAAAGAGTGAGCCTATTTTCAATCACAAGAAACATTTATAGCACAGAGACCCACTGTACTACACTTGTAAAGAGTACAATATAATGACACAAATGATTATCACCAGCATTTTAGTTATGTGCATTTTTGTGTTCTGCATGAGGCCAGTCAATATTCTCTGTTACAACCAACATCTTCACATCAAATCATGGTTACCATCACAACATAATGTACTTAGAGGACTGATTCGTAGGCGAACTAGAAGTTACCATGTGTAGCAGACAGTGCCTTTACTTGAACAAAGGAATCAGTTTAGAGTCTAATGTTATCACATACAGTAAGAGCTGCTTGTGCAAAATAGAGTGGTGCTTGTTATGACTGTAGGCTCAAAATCAACCAAGCAGCCAATCACATGCTACAAAGACACATTTTATACTTGCAGTTAGTTGGCCAAAAAGTAAAAGACCTGCTTGTTCCATGCTGGTACCCTTTTGTTAAAGTCTTTTTCAGTGACTGAACAAATATTTCAAAATAAAACACTGCACGTGCAATACAGAATGTTTAAGGATCATGTGAAACTCTGAGCATCATCGGTAAAAAAAACAAACTAATTCTTGTTTTTGCCCTAAAGAGACGGCTAATTGAAATGGCTTTCCGACTGGGACAGGGAAGAGCAGAGTCAAGACATTAACCAGAATCAACTGCATCTGGTGTAAACTAGGACAAATCTGACTTCAATTTTAAAAGGTAACAATACAGAAAAAGCTGTTTTATAGATAGTACTAACTCTAAAGTCTAATGTGTCAGAAGAGGAGTACGGCCTCTCTCTTCCCAACAGCCCAAAGCAGGCATAGCTTCAAATGCAGCTTTTCTTGGCCTCAGCTGCTTTTTTTTTTGTTTTGTTTTTTTTGCATTGGTATATTTGGTATTTTCCTGCCATGAATGACTGCTCTTACATGGACGTGGGAGGAGAGGTGCAACTGAGGCCATGTGATTGCATTAAAACCTTTTCACATCGCAAACGCAGGTGCATGGCAGTTTTCCTGAGTCTAGGCTAGGAAGCATGAAAACAGGTATCCAAATATACTTTAATGGCCACAACAACTTAAAATAATCCCTTAGATCCACCACTGATCTGCTGGAATTCACTGTGGAAAATTCAGTGTGAAATGAACCATATATGAAATATGTATGAAAATTTAGAAAGAGGATTTTCAGTTACGATTAATAAGCCAGTTGGCAGCATATGGCTACAGATATGAATATGGTCAAACAGGGTTGGCACACTTCATGATGCACCGACTATCTTACTCACTATCTGTGAGTCCATTACACCCTGTAACTGCTGCCGAGTACAGTACAGGACCAGTCCTTCTTGTTTCCACGCACAAAAGCTGGTCAATCATATTAGCAGACTACTGAGCCGACATTTATGTACAATACTTCTACGATGAATATTTTTCTCCTCATAGTTTAGGAATGGAGTACATAATTGGTAATCTTTCATCACTGGATCTCATATATTTTCGTAGATGTGGTCATGGTGACATTGCACTCATGGATGACTATATCAGAGTCCTCATGTGAAAACTTTCTCTGATGGAGTCTCTCCAGATCACCCATCAAGACAGTGACAGTGAGAGGAACTGCTCTGATTAGCCATTACTAAAAAGGTATCATAAAGGTAGTGGAAATGTTAAAATGCTGACCTGATGATGGCTCAGAAGGAAAAGGTTAAGTTCTTAGAATGTGTCCTGTGGGGAACATGAACATCTAGAGCAAAGTTCCCATCCAATATGTGAATACTTAAAACATTTCAATCAGGCTGCAAATGTCAATGTCATGGTTGGAACTGAGGGAAAAGGTTGTGTTGAACTACTCCACAACTATCAATATGAATCAGTAGAACTGCAGCAAGGTTGTGTCATTTCTAACAAAAGCTTAACCAAGAGCTACACAGCACACACAAACTAAACACTGGACTGCACTAAAATGTTGCTGCTCCGCTGTAACAGAAACATTGTAAACCATGACAAAGGCTCCAATTGCACCAGTGCCCACACACACTGTTGTAGTTCAAATATCTGGCCCTCATTTCAACAACAGGTTGTTGTGAAGAACACCTTCAGACATTCCACGCTGCTACAACTGACCTAAAAACCTAATTTAAACAATTCTGCTCAAGATGTCAATTATAAGTACCCCTCTCATCCATCAATGCATAAAAACATTTCCAAATCTGTCATTTGAGCAGGTAGCTCCACACGTTGTTTTGCCTTTGTACAGCCTGACAAGAAAACAAACAGTTGACTGTTGTTGTCTTTTACCTACAGTTTGCTCTTTCCTAAACACACAAAGACAAAAACAGCACCTAGACAGACATGAATACATAAATGGATGCATACATTATCTTAAAGGAAGCCGATGCTAAGCACTTAACCACTAGAACCCGGGTTGTATTACGGCTAGTGGTATCCCTCTTGTCACTGGGACTCAACTACAAGGTTCACTTATTAACATTTTCATAACTTTTTTTTAACTGACTCCATCAGCAAAACATAGAAACCAATTTAGACACCGCTAACAACGGACAGTGATGGCAGGGCACCTGCATGGAAATTCATAAACCCCTGCACACATTATGCCCTTGTTGCGAAGCTCTTTGCTAGCAGGCGAGATGTGTACACAGGCTGACAGTGGAATTATCAGTGGCAAAGGATGAGTAAAGCATAAGTGGCCATTCAAGCTCCTTGTTGTAAATTTGTGATTTGGGGTTATACAAATAAAAACTGACTTTGAAATTGGTGAGAAACCATACACAAACTGGACTGCACTAAAATGTTGCTGCTCCGCTGTAACAGAAACATTGTAAACCATGACAAAGGCTCACATTGCACCAGTGCCCACACACACTGTTGTAGTTCAAATATCTGGCCCTCATTTCAACAACAGGTTGTTGTGAAGAACACCTTCAGACATTCCACGCTGCTACAACTGACCTAAAAACCTAATTTAAACAATTCTGCTCAAGATGTCAATTATAAGTACCCCTCTCATCCATCAATGCATAAAAACATTTCCAAATCTGTCATTTGAGCAGGTAGCTCCACACGTTGTTTTGCCTTTGTACAGCCTGACAAGAAAACAAACAGTTGACTGTTGTTGTCTTTTACCTACAGTTTGCTCTTTCCTAAACACACAAAGACAAAAACAGACACAAATTCTTTGTCTTCCACAGCACCTAGACAGACATGAATACATAAATGGATGCATACATTATCTTAAAGGAAGCCGATGCTAAGCACTTAACCACTAGAACCCGGGTTGTATTACGGCTAGTGGTATCCCTCTTGTCACTGGGACTCAACTACAAGGTTCACTTATTAACATTTTCATAACTTTTTTTTAACTGACTCCATCAGCAAAACATAGAAACCAATTTAGACACCGCTAACAACGGACAGTGATGGCAGGGCACCTGCATGGAAATTCATAAACCCCTGCACACATTATGCCCTTGTTGCGAAGCTCTTTGCTAGCAGGCGAGATGTGTACACAGGCTGACAGTGGAATTATCAGTGGCAAAGGATGAGTAAAGCATAAGTGGCCATTCAAGCTCCTTGTTGTAAATTTGTGATTTGGGGTTATACAAATAAAAACTGACTTGACATTTGAAATTGGTGAGAAACCACTTAAAGTGTTAAAACAAGAGGGCAGCACTTTAGTTTAGCATGTTAGCATGCTAACATTTTATAATTAGCACAAACAAAAACAAAGTACAGCTTAGGCTGATGTGACTGTCATTAGTGTTTGATGAAAAGGAACATGATGACAAGGTATTATGATTCATTTTGTGGGAAAACGTGAATATCTCGAGGCTACTGAAATTCCCTGGTGATCCATTGAACAGTTGTTGAAAGTTTCCAGTCGAGGCCAAAGTGGTGGGCACATCGACAACGTCTGGTTAAAAATATCTAAAAAGACAATTTCCACACTGCATCACATGTGGCACAACTGCTTTGAAACAGCAAAATTTAATGTTGTGCTTCTGGCCATACCCCAGTCTGAAATAAAAGCAGGTGTTTCCCATTGTCTGTCAAATCAAAAACACCTGTTTAAACAGCAGTGATTGGGGTGTGAGCAGAGAAGCACCATTTTATACAGATTCAATCTTTGCAGACCTGTAAAGCCACAGATTTTGATTCCTTGTAGTCTCCTAATGTTGTGCTGACGTTTTTGTTAATGCCAGACAACAAAATAAAACACACTGGAAAAGGTAATGCCACATATCAACCCGACTGAAGACCTCACCAGATATAGGGCTCAGATCCTTAACCAAGTCTGATGATCTACTGTGAACCTCACACCACTTCCTGCATTGACACACTGCAAGACATAAATTGGGTTCATCTGCATTTGAGACTGGGCTTCTGATTATATCTCAACTCCTGTCATTTTGGAAGCAACTTGTTCAGAATGTAGTAGGAAGACTGTAAATTAAAGAAATTTGTCCTTCTTTACATGGGTTTTAAAATCGGTTTTTGAGCACCGAATACTCCGAATACCTCAAAAGCAATAAACAGCTTAGGTCAACTAATAACTACTTCAACACAAAAGTGACAGGCATGGAGCCAGGGAAATGACTGAAACACCTAAGGCGAGATCACGGGCTTGACCTTAACTTGACCACATTGCTCAGGTGTCTTTGATCATAATTCACACCTAACTTGCTGACAGCCAGATGAAGTGATGGCATTTGTCAGTAAGCAAAAATTAAATACATAAAGAAAACATAAAAAAATTAAGATTGACATGTAACTGAAGAAAGTTTAATAACAGGCGTTATTAAGAAGAGGATAAAGGCAAAACAGAAGAACACATTATACTGTTTGGATCCACAAAGGTGTACAATCTATGCACAGTATATGTGTTATCTTCACTTTATGTGTGTCTGTGTTTCTCTTTACAGGAATGTGTTCTAACACCACCAGATGTGAGATGCTACAGGGGTCACACCCTCACCTAGTTTGACCCCAGATGATCCTAAAGCTGCAGAGGTCATATTAGTCACTGTAGTAATGGCCATCAGAGACAGAGGGTAGTTTAGTAATAATACCACAACCTTTGAAACACACTTGGAATCAAATTGTTATACTCTTACATCACTGACATGTGATAAACTATGACTGACAGCTGGCAGACAGGTTTTTCCCTTAGTCTTTAGTACAAAGATAAGTTAATAATGGCTTAGAGGTTAACGAGGCATAATAAATACTTTGAAGCTTTCTCAGCATCCTCTCATACAGAGCAGGTGGAGGCAACATGGTGGAGACTCTGCCAAGTCACCTGCTCACTGATTCTTTCATAATAAATTTCTGAATAGTCCTGTCAAGTCAAGTCAGTTTTACTCTATATACCTTTAACAAATATCCTGGCACATATGATCTGTCTTGATGCCTGAAGAAAAATATCTGGCACCCCAACAACAGTTTGCCTTTTTATTTTCATAAAGAAATGTGGTGTTATTTCATATATTGTTGTAGATAACTATATGAATTATTGATTTTGTAAAACCTAAGCTGCTGTTCCCAGTGTTGCCAGATTTGAATAATCAACTGTTTGGGTTTTCTGGGATGTGTAGTTTGTGATTATGTGACTTGTACTGCCTTATACTGACAGGTGTTTCTATTATTTTGTCCAACCTATTTTTATCATTGAAGATATGGTAAATGACAGAAACAAATTTCTGTATGATGCAGTACAGTTCAACAGCAGCACAAAGTACAAACTGATCATACAGTTAAATCAGCACCTCCATGAACATCATCATGTTCATGGAGGTGCTGATTTACTGCTGGATGACTGCGCTAGTTTTAGCTAAGTACCTAATTAACTGATAGCTCAGTGCGCACGCAGGCGCGCGTACTAACTGCCTTGAGTCACAGTTTTCAGGCTTCACTTGTTTACACTCGGAAAACTCAAGTTAGCTGAATTTGCTATCAGCAGTTCCTGCTTGCAATTAACCACAGATGTATACTGACAACTCCGTCTCAATTACCCCGACACCAGACGGGTTTACTGGCGTTTACTGGGGATGGGGATCGGAGACAATAACATTCCCACAAAGCGTTCACTAAGTTTTGACACGTATTTGCAGCAATGCCTGCTAAGGGATATACAGATGCCTTAACTGCCTCCATGCGCTGTGCGCCACTGCTGCAGCCCCTTGTGGGAGCCCCCACAGTTCAGCACAGCTCACTTTAATTAGCCTCCGTGTGCTCCCCAGTACTAGACAGTTAAATATCCTCTATTCCTCTGCAGGACAGCACAAACTGATGCAGCACGTATGGCGATGGGGATCGGAGATAATAACATTCCCACAAAGCGTTCACTAAGTTTTGACACGTATTTGCAGCAATGCCTGCTAAGGGATATACAGATGCCTTAACTGCCTCCATGCGCTGTGCGCCACTGCTGCAGCCCCTTGTGGGAGCCCCCACAGTTCAGCACAGCTCACTTTAATTAGCCTCCGTGTGCTCCCCAGTACTAGACAGTTAAATATCCTCTATTCCTCTGCAGGACAGCACAAACTGATGCAGCACGTATGGCAGAACAAGTCTAAACGATGTCTTTCCATAGTCTAAGGTAGGCCCAAGGAGCCCACAATGAGGCGTTTTGGTGTGCTTTATGCTGCGTGACCTGGCATGACAAAATCATCTGTCATATTTCTGCAAGTTATGTGGAAAATTACTAGACGTTTTCACTGAAGGAGAAAGGGTGTGGGGATGTAGTATAGAGAGAAACTGGCCTATCCATATCAAGTCAAGCTTATATGAAAGAAACAAAAATTGGCTAGACACACAAATGTGGAGGACAATGATGTTAAGGGTTAGGGACAACATTTAAACCTCATTAGCTCATGAGGGCCTGGAGGGCAGGTGGTGCCAAGTGATGTGATACAGGTCAAGAGAGGAGCCAGGAACCGTGGGCTATCTAAACCTTTACAAGTGAATATAATTAACCATCTGAGCTCAGATAGTAAATGATTTGCACAACAATAAACAATTATAGCATACCTGCCCTTGAGGTGTAAAACGCTGCAACAAGCACTAACAGCAGCCACGTCTCGCGCACTGCGCTCCATCGATCCATCATATTGCATTTGAAGCTATCGATGCCGCGGCCAGTAACTCCCCCGTGGCTCCCCTGGGCTCTGTGGGACACCTGCAGACAAAGGCTCTTCGGCTCTGCACACGCGAAGTCACGCCTGTGCGTCTTTACGCGCACCCCGCCACCTGACAATCAAGAATGCGCGCTCAAAAGCTGGTTTAACCGATGATAGGTTATATTCAGCAGTCCATGTCCTCCAGTGTTTACGGTTTTTCGCGAGACCAGTTTAAAAAATCCCGTAATCTCGAGTGGCCTTTCCTCCCTAACCCTCAGAGAACTTTCCCTTCTCTCCCACCTCCCTCTCTCCTCCTCTCCTCTCTGGGGTGACCCCTCCCTCCCCGGAGACTCCTGAGACTTGTGGGGCTGTGCAGAAACAAAAATAATGACACTGCCCTTATTGGCATCTTTATTGTCTCATTTAAGGAACTATGTGGTGTCTCTCTGCCTGTCCCTCTGGCGCATGCAGGCACTCATTACACCAGCACTCACGCATTACAACTCTGTCACCGACAAATGCCTGGGAACATGTGCAATAAATTTCATTGCCTGAATATGAACCTAACAAGGGACTGTTCTCTCTATAGGACCTAATACAAAATATACATCATGAACAATAAAGGCTTGTGGCACATTTCATTCACAGTGCTCTCTCTCTCTCTGTAAAGCACTCACAAAGCATGCTAGGACAGGACATCTGTGCTGCCCAACTAATAAAAATATGCTGCTCCAGATTCCAAATTCCAGTGCCTGTCTGTCTTTGCCCACCCACACTCTCCTCAAATGCACACACCAGTCTTCCTATAGGCATAATGAAAAGCAAAATGTCCTCCCTACCTACGTTTTTTTCAAGGCTTTATCCTTCTTTATCTCTAATATAAGAAAGTCAAAAGGAGAAAACAGCTCACTGGGTGGTATCAGAACCCATTTAGGAGACATATATGCCAGAAAAAGGTAGACAGAATCTGAGCTCAGCTCATGCAGACACATGCATATGTGCACGACTGTCTATATGGGCCTCAGGCCCCCATTAGTCTGTATTAAGTAAGGATAAATTTATATGTGATTGCACGTAAATTGTGTCAGACTTTAAATAAAAGTGTGTATTCAAGTCATAACCAAATGTATTTATGCAGTGCACAATAATTATTAGAAAATCGCATTTTGGTAACAGAAGTAAGTGACATCCAGGCACATACAGCAGGCTACATACTGACTTTTTGTTTTGGGTGAACAAAAAAGTAGAGTCCTGGCATAATTCCAAAGGCCCAACCTTCAGCTCCAGGTAGGCTGTCTTTAACTTATGACCAGCAGCTATACTCTTGTGTGCCAGTGTGTATGTGCGAGTGAGTGAGTGAGAGAGAGAGAGAGAGAGAGAGAGAGAGAATTTTGCATTTGTCTGTGTGTAGGATTTGTTTAGTCTGTTCCACCAGTTTTAATTATAATGTTTCAGGCTCTCCTATTGACAAAAAGAAAGAAAACATCCTCAGGCATCATAATGTATAATGTAGTCAAATTACTGTTGCCTTGGGATAACGGGAAAACATCCTGTTCATACAGTTACAGAGAACTGTTATCTCATTGAACACTGGGTGGCGCCAAATCTCTTCACAGAGGTTTACAAAGGCCGACTTCTATCTACCGATATCAGTGTTTCTTATCCATTGGTGCTTTAAAATATTAAGTCTATATTACTGGTCAGAAACTAAACGTCACTGAGAGTGATGAAGATTTTACAGTTATGCCCGAAGTTTGTTTTCTTTTCCTGGTAAGGATTAAAATAAAGTTCGAAATTACAGACTTCTTCTTCTTCTTCTTCTTTCGGCTGTTTCCGTTGGGGGTCACCACAGCGAATCATCTGTTTCCACCTAACTCTATCCTCAGCATCCTCTACTCTCACCCCAGTTAACTTCATGTCCTCTTTTAGCACATCCATATATCTCCTCTTTGGCCTTCCTCTTGACCTCTTGTCTGGCAGCTCCATCTCCAACATCCTTCTACCAATATAACCACTATCCCTCCTCTGCACATGTCCAAACCATCTCAATCTGGCCTCTCTGACTTTGTCCCCAAAACAGCCAACCTGAGCTGTCCCTCTGATGTGCTCATTCCTAATCCTGTCCATCCTGGTCCCTCCTAAAGAGAACCTCAACATCCTCATCTCTGCTACCTCCATCTCTGCCTCTTGTCTTTTCCTCACTGCTACAGTCTCTAACCCATACAGCATAGCTGGTCTCACTACTGTCTTGTACACCTTTCCTTTGATTCTTGCTGCCACTCTTCTGTCACACAACACTCCTGACACCTTTCTCCACCCACTCCAACCTGCCTGCACTCGCCTCTTCACCTCTTTCCTACACTCCCCATCACACTGGACTGTTGACCCCAAATACTTAAACTCCTGCACCTTCTTGACCTCAGCCCCCTGTAACCTCACTGTTCCACTTCCCTCCCTCTCATTCATACACATGTATTCGTTTTTACGACTGACTTTCATTCCTCTTCTTTCCAGAGCAGACCTCCACCTTTCCAGGGGTTCCTCCACCTGCTCTCTGCTCTCACTACAGATCACAATGTCATCCACAAACCTCACTGTCCACGGAGATTCCTGTCTGACCTCATCTGTCAACCTGTCCATCACCATAGCAAACAAGAAGGGACTCAAAGCCGATCCTTGATGTAGCCCCACCTCCACCTTGAACTCCTCTGTCTGACCTACAGCACATCTCACTACTGTCGTACTCTTCTCATACATATCCTGAACTACTCTGACGTACTTCTCTGCCACTCCTGACATCCTCATACAGTACCATAGCTCCTCTCTTGGCACTCTGTCGTACGCTTTCTCTAAATCCACAAAGACACAATGCAGCTCCTTCTGACCATTTCTATACTTCTCCATTAGACAAGCCCTTATAATCTTAGTCTTGTTGGGTTGCGGCTGTGTGCCCTGTCCATGTGACTTTCTCTGTCTCCCTTATCCTCTTACAGTGGCTCTCACCTTTATCACCTCTCATCCTGCAGAGCGGGTTGTCTGCTGTTGTCTCAGTTTGCCCACAGAGCAGACAGGCAACAGAGCCAGAGTCATGGCAAGTCCTGGACAGAAAGTGGTGCTGATTACCGGCTGCTCCTCCGGTATCGGTCTGAGGATGGCTGTTATACTGGCCAAGGATGAACGGAAGCCCTATCACGGTAGGAGTGTGTGTGACAGAGAGAAAGAAAAAGAGAAAATTAATTTTTAATTGCAGTTTAATTTTGCTTGTTAATTTGCATGTTACATTTGTGTTGTCAAAGCACAATGTAAACAAACACAGTTTAACAGACAGATTAAACTTTTAATAAAGTTACTTTATTTTCATGAAATTCCACGATTTGCTAAACATCTCACAAACACACTGCCACAATCACTCTACTTCTATTACATAGTTTACACCAAGCCTAAGGTGTTTATATCGTGACTGGAGTGTCAATAAGGGTATTATATACTGGTCCACATGGAGATTATGGAGATTAAAGCCACAGTCACTGTTTCTAACACAGAGCAGTAGAGTTCTGACTGGAACAGTGGTTTAAATACTAAAATTATGAACCACAAGACAGTAAATGAGGAACTGATCTGGATACAATTTGGAATCCACAACATAACTGATCCTAGAAAATGAACTGAAATAAATGCATGGAGACACTGGAGTAAATTAAAGGCTGTGCTCTCTACTGAAGAGAAAGAGGCAGAGCTTTTTGGGGGTTCAGCCACAAAAAAGTGAGTTAGGACCTCAGTGGCCACATTAAAAGGCTTTTTATATGTGCAATAACATTTTTACTTAATAGACTGTAACATTCAAAGCTTTCAAGACAAATGGAGAATACTACAAACATCCAGTAGGGCTTTTATTCGTGTTCCATTTAGACTACATTTAAAGATTACAACTTGGCTACATGATCAAGACAAGTTAGCTTTTTTAAAAGAAATTCCAGCACACCAACAAAATATTAATTGCTCCTCTCAGCCATAAAGTGAGACTGAGAGGTTGTAAATGTTTATAGTTTAAGGGGCATTTGCATAAATCTGTTCAACATGGTAGTAGAATTTATGGTAGTGCATAAATAAAGGAAATCAATGTAAGAAATGTCTGTGCTGTTTTTATTGTGTAAATTTGTTATTCACATTCATTTGAGTTTAATTAGGTTGTCTAGTTTTAATTTTCAGGTCATTTTAGAAAGTATAACCATGAGTTGTTGTGACTTGGGATGTTTCCACTTGAAATGATGAGTAGAGATAATGAACTGCTGAGAGTTCACTGAACTCATTAAATTAGGTTTATAAAGGAATAAAACTATCAGACTTCCATGATGCACTGTGGAGAGTTAAAACTCTGTGATTGTTCTTTATTGTAATGTGGAAAACATGGCAGAAACCTTCTGTGTGTCTCCGCTGTGGATGACAGGCTGGGAAAGGCTTTTCCTGGAGCAGACAGGTGACGTGAACACCACAGTAATAAGCTAATGCTGATAAGTAACCTGGTTGTTGTAGCTGTGACTATCTTTAGCACAAGCTTTTCCACTGGTGTGTCATTGAATTTCAGTTATTCACAAGGTGCAATCAAGACAAAACAACCAATGGTTTAAGCCAAGAGGGTTGTACATGAACACATTTTCCTTCGTGTGAATGGACACAATGGACACAAAAAATTGTAACAAGTCAGGGGATATCAAAATTTCACAATTCATCCTGAGGGGGACATAAATGTTCCTGCACCATATTTCATGGCTGTGCACACGCAGTTGGCACAATATTCACTTAAAACCACAAATGTCAATGTCATGGAGTTGCTAGTGGAAAAGTGCACAACTGTTCTTAAGCTACAAGGATGTCTGTCTACTACTGTACTAGGCAGTAAAATATGAACACCTCAGGAGTTTAAAACAACAGTAATGGCTAAATAAATGACAAGACAAGTCAAACAATACAGTAGATACATGTCAAATGGACTCTTTCAAAGTCCTCAGGTCCTTTTTTCTTCTTGTCACCCAACTGTCCACAGTCATAGCCACGATGCGTGATCTGAAACGTAAAGATAAGCTGGTCGAAGCTGCCGGGGATGCATATGGCAAAACTCTTTCTCTGGCTGTACTGGATGTCTGCAGCGATGAATCCGTCAAACAGTGTATTAATGGCATCAAAGGTCGACATGTGGATGTCCTTAGTAAGTGGATGCATCCTCAACACACTGAACCGATCATACATTTTCTCCCTGTCTTCTTTGATTACCTGTTCTTCTCTGAACCAGTCAATAATGCAGGTATTGGCCTGGTGGGTCCAGTGGAGAGCATCTCCATTGAAGAGATGAAGAAAGTGTTTGAGACCAATTTCTTTGGGGTGATTCGCATGATAAAAGAGGTGATGCCCGATATGAAGAAAAGAAAAGGAGGACACATCATCGTGGTCAGTAGTGTGATGGGACTGCAAGGTGAGCAGAGACAGAGGTGTGCTGGGATGAATGAAGGCAGGGTAGGACCTTAAATTTTACAGGGAGAATGACAGGTTTGCCTGCCTCAGTATGATAGATACATGGGTGGATGATGGACAAATGGAAGAGTGGGAGAAGGTTAAGGACAACTAAAGGAGCACTAGTGCATGTCTTTTTTTTATGTTCTTGGAAAGTAGAATTTAAACATGTATTCTGTCTTTTCAGGTGTGGTGTTCAATGATGTGTATGCAGCTTCCAAGTTTGCCATGGAGGGCTTCTGTGAGAGTTTGGCTGTGCAGCTCCTCAAGTTTAATGTCATGTTAGCTTCACTATACTGTTTCCATCAAAGCAATAACACATAAAAAGTCTTACATTTAACACCATGTCTAAATACTGTGCTAACTGATGTCCTCTTCAGTTCTGACTGATCCTTACAGTTTTATCAAGGGTTAGACATAAAATCCTTTGTTTCATTAGTGATTTTTACATTGATTATTTAAGTGTTTCAATCAATTAATTGTTAGGGTAGTTTATGTCAGAAAATAGTTTCCAGAACCCAAAGTGCAGTGCGTCATTTTTTTTTTTTTATTTTTTGTCTGGACATCAGTTATACAAGCCTAAGAGTCTACAGCCATGCTAGTGACAAAGCTACATGAGCTAAATGCTAACACTCTGATGTTTAGCTGGTAGAATGTTTACTTTGGTAACCATCTTAGTTTAGTGTGTTAGCATGCTAATGCTAATTGTCACTAAATACAAAGTACAGGTGAGGCTGATGACAATGTCATTAGTTTTTCAGGTATTAGGTCATAAAACAAAATTTGGACCAAGTTTAAATTTTGGCCTGATGTTAGCACTAGATGAAACATTATTAGTAGCTCTTCTCTAGCTGGAATCGACACATTGTTTAGCATTCCTCCCATATTTTCAGTCAGTTAAAGTGAACTGGCACTTCACCTCAGTTTGATCAAAATGCTGCCACTGTTCTGCCTGTGTACTATGTAGAATTTTAACAGACTGCTGCTAATGGATTATTCTATGATCTAAATTGTTATTGATTAATATGTTGTTGAATAATCAATTGATTGATGATTTCAGCTCTGGTGTTAATCATTTGCCCATAGAACTCTTCCTCAATTTAACCAAGCTCTGCTGCTAAGGTCCAGTCTTCATATGTTTACCTTTTTTTGCATCTCTTTCCTCAGATTGTCACTGATTGAGCCAGGCCCAGTGCACACAGAATTTGAGGCCAAGATGATTCAGGAGGTGAAGCAGAAGGAGTGTCCTGGAGCGGATCCTGAGACTGTGCATTACTTCAAGAACGTCTATCTGACTTCTTCTCTCAACATTTTTGAGATACTGGGCCAAACACCTGATGACATTGCCAGAGTAAGTTCTCATGGAGCCTGTAAATCTCACCATGGCTTATCCGTTTGTCTGTATTTATGATTAATCTTGTAGATCTGACTACAAATCTTTTGTTGTTTCTGTCCATCCTCCCATTCTCTGCAGTGCACCAAGAAAGTAATTGAAGCAAGCAAGCCACGTTTCCGTAATCTGACCAACCCCTTGTATTCGCCCATTGTAGCGCTCAAATATGCTGATGAAACTGGGGGCCTGTCTGTCCGTGCCTTCTACCACATGCTCTTCAACCTGGGCCCTCTAATGCATGCCAGCATTACCACTATGAAGTGCCTCACATGTGGATGTCTGAGGAGCAGGGCAGTTTCACCAAACTAGAAACTCATGTTTTTTATGCCAGTGTGCCATAAACCCTCAATGTGAGAGGGGCCGAGCTCCAAATGCAGCTATACCTATTTGCTGTGCCCACTGTGTGAATGGGCGCATCCACAGCTACTGGGCACAAAATTTTGAATATTGGTTTGTGCATTGTGGCATGTACAAATTACAGACCTGTTCCTTTACTTAGCTTTTGTGACAAGTAAGCATCGAGCCAAGTCTTTCAGGTAGGCTACACTGTTCTTTTATTCTGTGTTTTCATTATGTATTAAGATGGTATATTTGACGAAGGTTAGACACGTTAACGTTGTCACTGTAATGTACTGTACTTTCATACAGATTTATAAATACGGTGGCGTGCTGTCATTACAGTTTGTGCTTACATTGTGAGAGCAACATGATCATTGTTTTTATTGCTGCTGCCAGGTACATGGCTAATAATCCTGGGTCTGTCTATAACTAATAAACGTTATAATAATGAGTGATCTCTGTGTTCATGTGTGAACCAAATAATGGAGCTTCATAGCATTAACGTTAGTATATTTTGTGAAGGTTAGACACGTTAACGTTACTGTAATGTACTGCACATTTTGTGTATTTATGTAGTTTTTATGTTGTGCACATTGTAGGCAGTGACGTGCGGTGAGGTTGACAGCTGGTGAGGCACTGACTCTTTTACAGTCAGATTTACAAATACAAATTGTCTGTTAACAGACAATGCGTTATGTTTTATATCTCATATCAGCATTCTTCACACAAACGTGACCCGTATTTAATTTGAGGTTAAAATTTATTCTAATTAAGCTTATTTCTAACTAGAAATAATAAAATTTTATGGTCTTACCTTTACTTGTACACGAAATCCATTTGTCAGCTGGTATGTATTACAAACCCTTTTACCGTTCGAATCCAATATTAAAACAAATGTTTTCAATAAAGAAGATCCTTCTGGACAAAAATGTCCAGACTGTCTAAAATGTTTTGATTGAAAGTCCAGATTTGCGAATTTTCTCTGCTTGCAAATGTAATCTTCCATTTTGATAAGGGGATTGTAAAGGAAATATAAACAAGCACGAAGAAGATTGTAGGTAGCGCAAGAATCTGTGGGCTCACTAGCGCACTCTGCCTTGAGGCAGGCGTACTGTTTGCCTCACCGAGTAACTTTTTTACTGGGGCACAGCAAAGTGCTGCCTCATCGCACATCTCCTCCATGTATTTGAACGGGACATACGGGAATTCTATTCTTTATTGAAAAAAAAAATCCTTCAACATCGGATTCGAAGGGCAAAAGGGCCTACAACACACACCAGCCGACAAATATTAACATTTATTATATGTTATGGTTAACTTTTTTTTATTTTCAAGATTGACAGGGGAGGCTCTGCCTCACCTGACCGCACGTCACTGGAGTTTAGTCAATTTTATGGTTTGTGAATGGTTTTATGTACAGGGAGACAAGACCCTTTTGTATTTGGTTTGTTGATTCATTCATTTTCTACCGCTTAGTCCCTGAAGGGGGTCACGGGGGAGGCCGGAGCCAATCGGGCGAAGGCGGGGTACACCCTGGACAGGTCGCCAATCCATCGCAGGGCTAACACATAGACGAACAACCACACACACGCCCGCACACGCACTCCTATTTGCAATTTAGAGACACCAATCAACCTAAACTGCATGTCTTTGGACTGTGGGAGGAAGCCGGAGTACCCGGAGAGAACCCACGCAAGCACGGGGAGAACATGCAAACTCCACACAGAAAGGTCCCAGGTGGGGCCCGAACCCAGAACCTTCTCGCTGTGAGGCAATGGTTTGTTGATTTGTGATTAATTGACTTGTGGTGTTTATTTAATGGTGCGTTTCCAACTTGTTGACTCTGACCATTTTATTCCTGTTCTGCACTGTATTTATTGAGTGGGGAGTAACGGGGAGCAGCCGAAACCGAACCCGAAACCTTCTCACTCTCCAACAACTGCGCTATCACCGGGCCACCGGTGGGAAGCGATGCCCACCGCGCCGCCCTAATACAAGATTTCAAATGTTCAATGCAAAAGGCAGCCCACAGGGTGAATACTCCACAAAATGCATCCAAAACTTGATGCACTAATAACCTCATTTAAACTAATAACCTTCAGAATAATGCCTACGATAGGAAATTCGCCAACAACATTACAGCTTATCTGAGGAAGGACAAGTTATGTGCCAGCTGTTTGGGGTCTATCACAGTGAGTTGCCATCTGTGCAAAAAAATATCTTGCGCTGTAAAATTCGGTCCCTTTCTGTTTCCTCTTACCTCTTATTCAAAAATGGATTTCTACTGGTAATTACTTTGAATTTGTGCTTTTACTGTTTGTAGCCCAAATTGTGCTTGATCTGAAACCTTCACAAATACTGCTTTACAGTTAAGGCCTCACCTAAAAGAAATCTTAATCTCACTTGACTATATATGAAACAATACCCAGAAATGTGAGGCACCAGCTTTAGAAAGCTTTGAGAAATGGTGAACCATACATTTGTGCTACTTCGGACTCAGAGAAACGCAGGCTTGACAAGGTAAATGTATTTTAATGAGTTACGGAAATGACATGTGGACAGAGCCGGTCTTTTCAGCCGATCTCGGGACTGCTAGCGATGTAACCTGGGGCTGAAGGAGAGGCGCAGCCTGCTGAATAAGAGCAGAGGATGAGAATGAGAGAGAGTAATCGGTAGGCACCAAACTGAGCTGAGAAAAAACAAAAATGGTCGAGGCCAACGCGGTCCGGGGAAACACAGTTCAAACATAAGGCGACCCTTCGCAACAAAACAAGAAGGGCAAGCATCACGAGAAAGTAATCACAAACGGAGGGCATGCAATGCAAAAACATAAGGTCAGGCTCAATAACAGAAAAGCGGTCCAATCACATAGAATCAACGTTACCGCAGAGATGATCTGGTAACGCTTTCCTTAAGTACTACTCTAATCATTGGAAGCAGGTGTGCATCGCCGCCTGGAATGCACTGCCACCTGTGCCAACTGACGATGTGCTGGGGACGGCCCGGGACACGGACGTAACACTTATTTCGTTTCCAAAGGAGGAATCCACTCTCTGACAGACACCATCTGCCTCTAAATGTCTCGTTTGGCAATTGAGCTGGCATTGTCAGCTGTGTCAAGGGAAATGGACATCTCGTGTGGGAAGATGGATCTTCCGTATCCACTAAAGACCACCGAGATTAAATCTCTCGTCGCCCTGATTTATGTAGCCTATGTAGATTACAGTGCTGTTAAGCCGTCCCTGGTAGGCTAGTGGTTAAGGCGTTTGTTCTTCTGGGGTACTAACAAAGTATTCAGCTAAAGTTTATGCATTGTATAACATTGTTTTTTAATATTTACCTTTTTTTAATATGTTCATAATCATAGCTGGAAGTGTGCAGTGATCCCAGAAGAGAGACGGACAAGCGGGCTGGTTTGGCTATAAGAACAAAGGTAGAACAAAAGGTCAACACCGGGCAGGGGCAGTGAAGGAGGACTGACAGTTTCCATGGATGGATGACCAGTTATACAGGACAATCTCCTCACTGGGATCCCATCTCTGTTTTCACCCTAATAAACACCTTCACAGAGTGAAGTCGATTGATTTCCCTTCAGGAGGA